>NC_086449.1:54369881-54544881 GCF_028390025.1 Pseudophryne corroboree
TCACGTCCTTCCTAGCCTTTATCAGCGTAGGAATGACCTCATCCGGAATGCCTTTTTCTGCTAGGATCCGGCGTTCAACCGCCATGCCGTCAAACGCAGCCGCGGTAAGTCTCGAAACAGACAGGGCCCCTGTTGCAACAAGTCCTGTCTTAGAGGCAGAGGCCACGGGTCCTCTGAGCATTTCTTGCAGATCTGGATACCAAGTCATTCTTTGCCAATCCGGAACAATGAGTATTGTTCTCACTCCTCTTTTTCTTATGATTCTCAGCACCTTGGGTATGAGAGGAAGAGGAGGCAATACATAGACCGACTGGAACACCCACAGCATCACCAGTGCGTCCACAGCTATCGCCTGAGGGTCTCTTGACATGGCGCAATACCTCTGTCGCTTTTTGTTGAGGCGGGATGCCATCATGTCCACTTGTGGCAGTTCCCACCGACTTGCAACCTGCGTGAAGACTTCTTGATTAAGTCCCCACTCTCCCGGGTGGAGGTCGTGCCTGCTGAGGAAGTCTGCTTCCCAGTTGTCCACTCCCGGAATGAACACTGCTGACAGTGCGCTTACATGATTCCCCGTCCAGCGCAGAATTCTGGTGGCTTCTACCATCGCCACCCTGCTCCTTGTGCCGCCTTGGCAGTTTACATGAGCCACTGCGGTGATGTTGTCTGACTGAATCAGAACCGGTTGGTCGAAGAAGGGACTCCGCTTGACGTAGGGCGTTGTATATGGCCCTTAGTTCCAAGATGTTGATGTGAAGGCAAGTCTCCTGACTTGACCACAGACCTTGGAAATTTCTTCCCTGTGTGACTGCCCCCACCCTCGGAGGCTTGCATCTGTGGTCACCAGGACCCAGTCCTGAATGCAGAATCTGCGACCCTCGAGAAGGTAAGCACTCTGCAGCCACCACAGAAGAGACACCCTGGCCCTGGGGGATAGGGTGATTAACCGATGCATCTGAAGATGTGATCCAGACCACTTGTCCAGTAAGTCCCATTGAAAGGTCCTCGCATGGAACCTGCCGAAGGGAATGGCCTCGTATGATGCCACCATCTTTCCCAGGACTCGCGTGCAGTGATGCACAGACACCTGTTTTGGTTTTAATAGGTTTCTGACCAGTGTCATGAGTTCCTGAGCCTTCTCCATCGGGAGATAAACCCTCTTCTGGTCTGTGTCCAGAATCATGCCCAGGAAAGGCAGACGAGTCGTAGGAATCAACTGCGACTTTGGAATATTTAGAATCCAGCCGTGTTGTCGTAACACTTCCAGAGAGCGTGCTACGCTGATCAACAACTGCTCTTGACCTCGCTTTTTAGGAGATCGTCCAAGTATGGGATAATTGTGACCCCCTGCTTCTGCAGGAGTACCATCATTTCCGCCATTACCTTGGTAAATATTCTCGGTACCGTGGAGACACCAAACGGCAACGTCTGAAATTGGTAATGACAATCCTGTACCACAAATCTGAGGTACGCCTGATGAGGTGGATAAATGGGGACATGAAGGTATGCATCCTTTATGTCCAGAGACACCATAAAATCCCCCCTCCCCCTTTCAAGGCTTGCGATGACCACTCTGTGCGACTCCATCTTGAACCTTTTCAGGTATATGTTCAGGGATTTTAAATTCAATATGGGTCTGACCGAACCGTCCGGTTTTGGTACCACAAACATGGTCGAATAATAACCCTTTCCTTGTTGAAGGAGGGGAACCTTGACCACCACCTGTTGAGGAAGATACAATTCACAAATTGTAGTTAACACTATTTCCCTCTCTAAGGGGGAAGCTGGCAGGGCCGATTTGAGGTATCGGTGAGGGGGCATCTCTTCGAATTCCAGCTTGTATCCCTGAGACACAATCTCTATTGCCCAGGGATCCAACTTGGAGTGAACCCACTTGTGGCTGAAATTTCGGAGACGCGCCCCCACCAGGCCTAGCTCCGCATGTGGAGCCCCAGCATCATGCAGTGGATTTAGTGGAAGCCGGGGAGGACTCCTGTTCCTGGGAACTAGCTGCGTTGTGCAGCTTCCTTCCTCTGCCCCTGCCTCTGGCAAGAAAGGAGGCACCTTGGACTTTCTTGCCTTTTTGTGATTGAAAGGACTGCATTTGGTAATACAGTGCTTTCTTAGGTTGTGAGGAAACATATGGCAAAAAATGTGACTTTCCAGCAGTAGCTGTGGAGACTAGGTCTGAGAGACCCTCCCCAAACAATTCCTCACCCTTGTAAGGTAAAACCTCCATGTGCCTTTTTGAGTCGGCATCACCTGTCCATTGCCGAGTCCACAGGACCCTTCTGGCAGAAATTGGCATTGCATTTATTCTAGAGCCCATGTCTCTTTGAGCATCTCTCATATATAGGACAGCGTCTTTTATATGCCCCAGGGTCATTAATATAGTATCCTTGTCTAAAGGTATCAAGTTCCTCAGACAGGGTGTCCGTCCATGCTGCTACAGCACTACACACCCAGGCCGACGCGATCGCTGGCCTCAGTAAGGTACCTGAATGTGTATAAATGGACTACAGGGTACCCTCTTGCTTTCTATCCGCAGCATCTTTTAGGGTGGCCGTATCCTCTTGGATAAGCGTGTTAAAGCTTTGTCCACCCTAGGGGAGGATTACCAGCGTAACCTGTCCATTGGCGGGAAAGGATACGCCATAAGCATCCGTTTGGAAATCTGCAGTATTTCATCTGGAGATTCCCAAGCCTTTTCACATAACTCATTTAGCTTGTGTGAAGGGGGAAAGGTCACCACCTGCCTTTTTTCCCCATACATATGAACCCTCTTGTCAGGGACTGGGGTTTCCTCTGTGATGTGCAACACATCCTTAATCGCTATAATCATATAACGGATGGATTTAGCCAATTTAGGCTGTAACTTTGCACCATCGTAATCGACACTGGAGTCAGAATCCATGTCGGTATCTGTGTCAACAATTTGGGATAGTGGGCGCTTCTGAAACCCTGACGGCCTCTGCGACATAGGACAGTCAGGGTCTCAGCCCGTGCCTGATCCTAAGGCTTCAGCTTTATCCAACATTTTATGCAAGGAATTAACATTATCATTTAAAACCTTCCACATATCCATCCAATCAGGTGTCAGCGCCGTCACCACATTCATTTGCTCCCGGCTCTGTTTCCACATAGCTTTCCTCGTCAAATATGTCGACACAAGCGTACAGACACCACACACACAGGGAATGCTCTTTTTGAAGACAGTTCCCCCACAAGGCCCTTTGGAGAGACAGAGAGAGAGTATGCCAGCACACACCCCAGCGCTATATAACCCAGGAATAACAGTAACTTAATGTTAACCCAGTAGCCGCTGTTATATTGATTTTTGCACCCTAATTATGTGCCCCCCTCTCTTTTTACCCTCTACTACCTTGTATCTGCAGGGGAGAGCCTGGGGAGCTTCCTCTCAGCGGAGCTGTGGAGAAAAAATGGCGCTGGTGAGTGCTGAGGAAGAAGCCACGCCCCCTCAGCGGCGGGCTTCTGTCCCACTTCAATATACAATTTTTGGCGGGGGCTCATACATATATACAGTGCCCAACTGTACATATGCAAAACTTTTGCCAAAGAGGTCCTAATTGCTGCGGAGCCCGTCTATTCCCCATGGTCCTTACGGAGTCCCCAGCATCCACTAGGACGTGTATAATTATATATATATATATATATATATATATATATATATATATATATATATATATACACACACACACACATACACACACACACACCTAAATCTGTGACTCTGTGCCCGTAACGCTGGGTGGAGTCACAGCAGTGGGCGGAGTCAGCAAGTCTCTGCTCCTGCTGCCTGTCCATCTCTCTCTCCCCCCTCCCCCCACCCATCAGCAGCTCTGATTCCCCGGCCGCGGCGCTGGCCCAACAACAACGGCTGATGCCGCCCCCGGCATACACATTAGGAGGCTCTCATAGCCCTCCCTGCCCCGCGTACACACACCCGCCGCCTCCTCCGCACACATCCCGCTGTCCGCTCTCCTGCTGTGACAGGAGGCGAGTGCTGCAGTGACGTCATCTCCTGCAGCACTCTCCTCCTGTCACACAGCCGGCACACTCCAGTCTCCGGGGGCTGCCAGCATCTACAGGCAAGCTGGAAACACCCCCGGAGCGAGAGAGAACATACCCGCGAGGCCACGCCCCTTTCACAGCAGACCACGCCCCCCTTTCGGCCGCGGGGGGGGGGGGAGAGATGTGTGCAACAGTAACACTACTTTCCCCCCTCTCTTCATCAGCTTCCTCACTGGGGACCCTCCCTGCCGACCCGCGTCTCTCTATCCCCTCCCTGCCGACCCGCGTCTCTCTATCCCCTCCCTGCCGACCCGCGTCTCTCTATCCCCTCCCTACGCCCCGCGTCTCTCTATATCCCCTCCCTACCGCCCCGCCTCTCTCTATCCCCTCCTCCCTATGCCTCTGTATCCCCTCCCTACCGCCCGCGTCTCAGTATCCCCTCCCTACCGCACTGCGTCTCTGTATCCCCTCCTACCGCCCCGCGTGTCTGTATCCCCTCCCTACCGCCCCGCGTGTCTGTATCCCCTCCCAGCCGCCCCGCGTCTCTCTATCCCCTCCCTATCGCCCGGGTCTCTCTATCCCCTCCCTACCGCCCCGCATCTCTCTATCCCCTCCCTGCCGACCCGCGTCTCTCTATCCCCTCCATACCACCCTGCGTCTTTCTATCCCCTCCCTACCGCCCCGCGTCTCTATATATCCCCCTTCCTACCGCCCCGCGTCTCTCTATCCCCTCGCAGCCGCCCCGCGTCTCTCTATCCCCTCCCTACCGCCCCCCCCCTTCTATCTATCCCCTCCCTACCGGCCCGCATCTCTCTATCCCCTCTATCCACTCATACAAATATTGAACCGCAGCAAGGCGTGCAGGGGTTAAGGGGGCGTAGCCCCTTTCGACGGTGTGAAGAGCGCCCGTAGGGCGCGATGAAGCACCTAGTACATACATATATACACACACACACACACACACACACACACACGGGCAGCAGTATATACACATGTTGACATACACAGGTGCAGCAGTTCATACAAATACTGGCATTATAAATAGGTGCAGCAGTACAGTAAATACACATGTAGGCGTTATACACAGGTAAAATAGAAACATTGATACTAAAATCAATGATAAAGAGCGCTTGATAAAAATATTTTAATACACAAAAATAATCTATAAAAATCAAAATATAATGACCACTAATAAGAAATATTAATTGGCTGATATTAAAATAAGCTCACACTTGTGCACAGTGTTATATTCAGAAGAATCAGTAAATATAGAGTCAGTTAATTTTATACAAAGATCCGGTTATTAAGCAATGATTCCGTGATATTAAATAGAAAGTTTTCTCACCCTCAGCAACTATTCAGGAGTCGTGTTCAAATACCTCATAGAGCACAAAAACTCAATTTTGAACCATTAAAAAATGTCGCGGTAGGAATCTTTAACGTGTTGGCAGCATCAATTAGAATTTGGCAACATTTCATGTATGCAGACGATCCCGATTAAATAGCTATTGCAGGACACTCGAGGGGGTGGAATTAACGGAGCGGGCAGTCATGGCAGTCTGTCCACGGAGCCGATTGTTAGCTGGAACAACCACTGCAGGGAGGGTGAATGAGACTGCAGTGTAGCCTTGTTACCGGAGCCGATGTTAGCGTGGGAGATTGGCACCGCCGCAGCTGACAGGCACAGCACTCTGTCCACAGTGATGATCAGAGCGGGGCAATCACCGCAGGGAGATGGTAAACACAGCTATCACCATATCTTTGTAAGCTGAAGCAAATGTGTACACGCGTTTCTCCGCTGTGATTATTAGCGGTTTCTTCAGGAGATGTATACAGGTGCCTGTATCGGATGTGCTTTTAAAGTGGAATCAGACAATGAGAAAAGTTCACATTTATTAGGCAGCACCTGTGAATAGTGGTTTCATCAGCCGGTTCAGCAGGTCATAGAAACGGAGTATTAATATATATATATTAACAAAATAATTAACATCTATAAAATATAGAAGATAAAAAGTATACATTAATCTAATTAATCAGGTGTATAGAAGTAGAGAACAGGATAAACATAGTAGCAGTGTAGATATTCCCCCAAATCTAAACAGCAAGTGAGCAAGGAAGGACGTTCTGTTGTTCAAACTATTGTCTAATATATAGAATGATTCTGTTATTTTATTATATAGAAGTTATACATAAGGAAAATTATCCCAACTTTCTCACTTGGAACTCACTAAGAGGAATACATTTTCCAACAGAGACTATAATCAAACAAAAATTCATACTTATGTAACCCAGGTCACTAAAGGTAACTAAACTAAAACACACAGTAATATTTTTTATATATAGAGAGGGTGGATGGTTGCATAATCATAGCAGAGTTTGAGACCTTTAAAAAAGTGGGACTCCTGAACTTGGATATGACATCAAACGATATTAGTTTTCCGCAGAACACTAGCTTATTTTATTGAATTAGTTTCCAATTAGAACTAAATGTGCACAGATCTATAAAATAAGCTAATGTTCTGCGGAAAACTAATATCGTTTGATGTCATATCCAAGTTCAGGAGTCCCACTTTTTTAAAGGTCTCAAACTCTGCTATGATTATGCAACCATCCACCCTCTCTATATGTAAAAAATATTACTGTGTGTTTTAGTTTAGTTACCTTTAGTGACCTGGGTTACAAAAGTATGAATTTTTGTTTGATTATAGTCAGTTGGAAAATGTATTCCTCTTAGCGAGTTTCAAGTGAGAAAGTTGGGATAATTTTCCTTATGTATAACTTCTAAATAATAAAATAACAGAATCATTCTATATACAGGTTGAGGATCCCATATCCAAATATTCCGAAATACGGAATATTCCGAAATATGGACTTTGAGTGAGAGTGAGATAGTGAAACCTTTGTTTTTTGATGGCTCAATGTACACAAACTTTGTTTAATACACAAAGTTATTAAAAATATTGTATTAAATGACCTTTAGACTGTGTGTATAAGGTGTATATGAAACAAATGAATTGTGTGAATGTAGACACACTTTGTTTAATGCACAAAGTTATAAAAAATATTGGCTAAATGACCTTCAGGCTGTTTGTATAAGGTGTATATGAAACATAAATGCATTCTGTGCTTAGATTTAGGTCCCATCACCATGATATCTCATTATGGTATGCAATTATTCCAAAATACGTAATAATCATATATCCAAAATACCTCTGGTCCCAAGCATTTTAGATAAGGGATACTTAACCTGTATTAGACAATAGTTTGAACAACAGAACGTCCTTCCTTGCTCACTTGCTGTTTAGATTTGGGGGAATATCTACACTGCTACTATGTTTATCCTGTTCTCTACTTCTATACACCTGATTAATTAGAAGATTAATGTATATTTAATTCACCACTAGCGAGCTTCAAAAAAGCATAAGAAATGTATATCTTGATCTCTATTTATAAAACCGTAAAAATTATATATTATAAAGAAAATAACAAATTTGTATTAAACACTGAACCATGATGAGACTTGATCTCATGACCCTATGTATGAAAGTCCGGTAATATACCATGTGGGCCACAAGGGTTTTGATTTATAATGAGACTAGTTAGAATACTAATGGTTTCAATTTTAGGAGTTGAAAACACCTGAAGTTTCTCTGTGATGCCAATTAGTTTTATGTTTAACACATACATACATATATATATATATATATATATATATATATATATATATATATATATATATATATATTTTATACATACACTGTACCAACCATTATGCCTAAATGAATTAGATTATGAAAATACTTTTTATCTTCTATATTTATAGGTGTTATTATATATTTTGTTAATATATTTTAATACTCCGTTTCTATGACCTGCTGAACCGGCTGATGAAACAACTATTCACAGGTGCTGCCTAATAAATGTGGATTTTTCTTATTGGCCGATTCCACTTTGAAAGCTCATCAGATACAGGCACCTGTATACATCTGTTAGGGTCTCCTGCCCTGTGCTGCCACGTCGTCATGGCAACCGGGAGACAAGTGCTAGTGGAGTAACCTGAGCGCAGCTGATACTCCGGTTCGGGTCTTTTGCTGTGCAGTGGTTATAGGCTCTGTGCACGGCAGGGGATCCGGTGCTGGTTTTTGTGCTCACAGTCTGTGAGGTCTGAGTGGGGCGTGAACAGCACCTGCTTTATAAGGCCTCTTTTCAGGGTAAGCAGATGCTGCTGAATCTTTGTTGGTTAGTCAGTTCATGAAAGTTAGCCAGTACTGTGTAGCTTTGTATTTGTTTGTTGCTTACTGCAAATAGGCCTGGGGATTTGGTATTACACTCTGCCAATCCAGACCTAGCAGTAAGACTGGAGTCAGTCGTTTAGCTTGCTGGGGTTCTGTTACTACTCTGTGAACTTAGCAAGTTTGCGGCTGTATTCTAAGACTTGCCTGTCTAATCCTGTCTCACTGTGCTAGGTGTCAGGGGTCAGTTTAGTGGCAGTAAGCTAAAACCTGTGCACTGCAAGTGAGAATTAGGATTGTGGAGATTCTCCTTGTGTCTATCATTCCATCCCTGACCAAGGAGTTTACTGCCACACCCGTTGGTAACCCTTTAGGGTTTTGCTGTTGCCCTTAGCAACAGCATTTCGGGTTCTCTACATATTAAAACACAACATCTTGCTTTTCCATCTGAGCAGTTCTAATACAAGGGAGATACCCAGTTCCTTAGCCTCTGGGCTTCTCTGTTCACTTTGTGTGTATTTTGTTACCCTATCACCTTCTGTATACGTTATGTCATATCCCCCAGTTTGTCTGTGAGTCCATCTGTTTTGCATAACAGTTCAAACACCAGTACATTCCTGCAGACACTGGAGTGCATAACAGTTCTGACACCAGTACTTTCCTGCAGGCACTGGTGTGCATAACATATTCAGCAGCCTAATACTCCTGTTGAAATTTTGTGGGAATATGGAGCATACCCCTCAAAATACGTTGCAACAGGTGGTCGATCAGGTGCAGGTCCTGACTCGACAATTTAATGATTTGTCCATTAAAATGCACACCTCCCAGGCTGCTGGCGGAGCTCCCGCAGCAACAGCACCTGCAGGGGTTAAGGAGCCGAAAGTAAATCTCCCGGATCGTTTTTCTGGAGATCGCTCGCAGTTCTTTTGTTTCAAGGAGAGCTGCAAGCTATACTTCCGGCTTAGGCCTCAGTCTTCTGGGTCGGAGATTCAGCGGGTGGGCATAGTGATTTCCTTGCTACAAGGAGACCCACAGGTCTGGGCATATGGGTTGCAGCCTGACTGTCCGTCGCTTAAAAGTGTTGATGCTTTTTTTTACGGCACTGGGCATGTTGTATGATGACCCTGACAAGACGGCCTCAGCCGAGGCTCAGATTTCGATCCTTAAGCAAGGGCGAAGGCCAGTTGAGGTTTACTGTACGGAGTTTCGGAGGTTGGCCCATGATACCCAGTGGAATGACCCAGCCCTGAGACACCAGTACCGAAGAGGTCTTTCTAACCAGATAAAGGACCAACTGGTACAATATCCCTTGCCTGATAGCTTGGATCAGCTCATGCAGTTATCCATCCGGGTGGATAGACGGCTGAGAGAGCGTAGGCTTGAAAGGGAGACTGAGATTTCCTTCCTTCCCAAGGGAACCTCAGACTCTGAGGAATTTTCTGAGGAGCCTATGCAGATTGGGGCTACCCGCCTCTCCTCGCGTGAGAAGACGCGGAGGAGACAGCAGGGGTTGTGTTTGTACTGTGGGAATAAAGGTCATGTGGTAGTATCATGCCCAGAAAAGCCAGAAAACTTCAGGGCCTGAGGGTGATGGGAAATATCCTGTCAGGCCAGAAGTCAGAATTTCCCAAGAAGACTTTTATCATTCCGGTGACCTTGAAGATCCTTGGTCAAACTGTCAAGACTGAGGCCTTTGTGGACAGTGGGGCCGACGGGGTTTTTATGGACCGCCAATTCGCCCTGAAACACTCTGTTCCCTTAGTACCCTTGGCATCGGAGATTGAGATTTGTGGGTTAAACGGGGAACCATTATCCCAAGGTAAAATTACCTCTTGCACTAGCCAGATTTCTTTGTTTATTGGAGCCACACACTCTGAAAAATTGTCCTTTTATGTGACTGTCTGTACTTTTGCCCCATTGGTGTTGGGGTTACCCTGGTTAAGGGCCCACAATCCTCAATTTGACTGGGTCTCTGGGGAGATTCTTAGTTGGGGTACTGATTGTTTCAGGAGTTGCTTGAGCCTTCCAGTCAGGCTCTCGCAGCTAAGTTTGCCAGGATTGCCAGGGTGTTATGCAGATTTTGCGGACGTGTTCTCCAAAAAAGTTGCAGAGGTACTACCTCCCCATCGCCCCTATGACTGTGCCATTGATTTGTTGCCAAATGCTAAGCTTCCCAAGAGCAGGTTGTACTCCCTGTCACGTCCTGAGACTCAGGCTATGGCAGAGTACATTCAGGAGAACTTGGCTAAGGGATTTATCAGACCTTCACAGTCTCCAGTTGGGTCGGGGTTCTTCTTCGTGGGTAAAAAGGACGGTTCGTTGCGACCCTGCATCGACTTCAGGGAATTGAACCGTATCACGATTAAAAACTCATACCCACTGCCTCTCATTTCGGTCTTGTTTGACCAGCTTCGTACTGCCACCATTTTTTCTAAGATTGACCTACGCGGTGCGTACAATCTAATCCGAATAAGAGAGGGGGATGAATGGAAGACTGCCTTTAATACCCACTCAGGGCATTATGAATATTTGGTGATGCCTTTTGGGCTCTGTAATGCCCCGGCAGTCTTCCAGGATTTCATGAATGATGTGCTCAGGGAATATTTGGATAGATTCTTAGTTGTATACTTAGATGACATCCTAATCTTCTCCCATTCCCTGGAGGAACATCGGAAGCATGTACGCTTAGTCCTCCAGAAACTCAGAGACCACCGGCTTGGGGCGAAGCTGGAGAAGTGCGAATTTGAAGTTCAGCAAATCGCATTTCTAGGATATATTATCTCCCCAGAAGGTTTCCAAATGGAGGGTTCCAAGGTACAGGCTGTCCTGGATTGGGTGCAGCCCACTAGTTTGAAGGCGCTTCAGCGTTTCCTGGGCTTTGCGAATTTTTATAGACGATTTATCGCTGGATTTTCGTCTATAGTGGCGCCCTTGGTGGCACTCACTAAGAAAGGGGCGGATGTTGCTCACTGGTCTTGTGAGGCTAAAGCGGCTTTTGCCCGTCTCAAAAGGGCATTTGTTTCGGCCAAGGTGCTGCGACACCCAGATCCAGAGCGTCCTTTTGTGGTGGAGGTGGATGCCTCTGAGATGGGTATTGGGGCAGTGCTTTCTCAGATGGGAGTGTCTGATAATCGCCTTCATCCCTGTGCTTACTTTTCCCGTAAATTTTCGCCTGCCGAGATGAATTATGACGTGGGTAACCGGGAATTGTTGGCTATTAAGGATGCACTCGAGGAGTGGAGACACTGGCTTGAGGGGGCTAAGTTTGTGGTCTCAATTCTCACTGACCATAAGAATCTGGCATATTTAGAGTCAGCGAAGCGTCTCAATGCCAGGCAGGCACGATGGGCTTTGTTTTTTGCTCGCTTTAATTTTTTGATAACATATCGCCCTGGGTCAAAAAACATCAAGGCTGATGCGCTCTCGCAGAGTTTTGCTCCAATCCAGGAGACCACCGAGGAGCCGTTGCCCATTGTTTCCCCATCATGTATTAAAGTGGGCATTACCCAGGACCTCTTATCATTAGTCCTTAGAGCACAGGAGCAGGCTCCTCCAGACCTTCCGGTAGGTCTTTTGTTTGTGCCTCCTAGGTTAAGACAGCGAGTGTTCCTGGAATTCCATGCCAAGAAGACGGCAGGTCACCCGGGTATTGCCAGAACTCGGGAGTTGCTATCTAGGGCGGTGTGGTGGCCCTCGGTGGCTAAGGATGTGGATCAGTGGGTTCGGGCATGTGACATCTGTGCCCGAAATAAGACTCCTAGAGGGGTTCCTGTTGGCCCATTACATCCACTCTCTATCCCATCTAAGCCATGGACCCACATTTCAATGGATTTTGTGGTGGACTTGCCCAAATCCTCGGGGATGACAGCCATCTGGGTTGTCGTTGACAGGTTTTCGAAGATGGCGCACTTCGTTCCACTGGTTGGGCTGCCATCAGCCAGACGCCTGTCTGAATTATTTATGCTGCATGTTGTGCGTCTCCACGGGTTGCCACTTGATGTGGTCTCTGACCGCGGATCCCAGTTTGTGGCCAAATTCTGGAGGGCATTTTGTTCCGATCTCCAGATTTCTGTCAGCTTGTCGTCAGGCTACCATCCGCAGTCTAATGGGCAGACTGAAAGGGTGAACCAGTCCTTGGAGCAGTTCCTCAGGTGTTATGTCTCCAAGTGTCAGACTGACTGGGTTGCTCATCTGTCCATGGCGGAGTTTGCCTATAACAACGCGGCTCACTCTACTACAGGGATCTCTCCCTTCCTTTGTGTGTATGGGCATCATCCTAAGGCCAATTCTTTTGACCCCCTGGACTCCACGCCTGGTGGTTCCTCTGTGGTTTCGGTCCTTAGAGGTATTTGGCGGAAAGTGAAGGAAGCCCTTGTGTCTGTGTCATTAGTGACCAAAAGGGTTTTTGATAAGCGGAAAAGACCCTGCAGCTTCAAATTAGGAGACTTCGTCTGGTTGTCTACCAAGAATTTGAAGTTGAGACAGCCATCTCATAAGTTAGGGCCCCGGTTCATCGGCCCTTATAAGATCACCAGGGTTATCAATCCGGTGGCATTTCAGTTAGATCTGCCCCGTTCTTTGGGTATCAATAAAACATTTCATTGTTCCCTTTTAAAACGGGCGATTAGTAATCCTTCTTCCAGTGGAAGACCTTCCCCTCTTCTGATACGTGGCCAGAGGGAGTTTGTTGTTGAAAGGATTCTTGACTCCAAGGTGGTTCGGGGGCGGCTGTCATTTTTGGTGCACTGGAAGGGGTATGGCCCGGAGGAGCGGTCGTGGGTGCGCAGTTGTGATCTTCATGCCTCCAGACTGATACGCTCTTTCTTCTCGCAGTTCCCCAATAAACCCGGTGGTAGGGGTTCTTTGACCCCTCGTCAGAGGGGGGGTACTGTTTGGGTCTCCTGCCCTGTGCTGCCACGTCGTCATGGCAACCGGGAGACAAGTGCTAGTGGAGTAACCTGAGCGCAGCTGATACTCCGGTTCGGGTCTTTTGCTGTGCAGTGGTTATAGGCTCTGTGCACGGCAGGGGATCCGGTGCTGGTTTTTGTGCTCACAGTCTGTGAGGTCTGAGTGGGGCGTGAACAGCACCTGCTTTATAAGGCCTCTTTTCAGGGTAAGCAGATGCTGCTGAATCTTTGTTGGTTAGTCAGTTCATGAAAGTTAGCCAGTACTGTGTAGCTTTGTATTTGTTTGTTGCTTACTGCAAATAGGCCTGGGGATTTGGTATTACACTCTGCCAATCCAGACCTAGCAGTAAGACTGGAGTCAGTCGTTTAGCTTGCTGGGGTTCTGTTACTACTCTGTGAACTTAGCAAGTTTGCGGCTGTATTCTAAGACTTGCCTGTCTAATCCTGTCTCACTGTGCTAGGTGTCAGGGGTCAGTTTAGTGGCAGTAAGCTAAAACCTGTGCACTGCAAGTGAGAATTAGGATTGTGGAGATTCTCCTTGTGTCTATCATTCCATCCCTGACCAAGGAGTTTACTGCCACACCCGTTGGTAACCCTTTAGGGTTTTGCTGTTGCCCTTAGCAACAGCATTTCGGGTTCTCTACAAATTAAAACACAACATCTTGCTTTTCCATCTGAGCAGTTCTAATACAAGGGAGATACCCAGTTCCTTAGCCTCTGGGCTTCTCTGTTCACTTTGTGTGTATTTTGTTACCCTATCACCTTCTGTGTACGTTATGTCATATCCCCCAGTTTGTCTGTGAGTCCATCTGTTTTGCATAACAGTTCAAACACCAGTACATTCCTGCAGACACTGGAGTGCATAACAGTTCTGACACCAGTACTTTCCTGCAGGCACTGGTGTGCATAACAACATCTCCTGAAGAAACCGCTAATAATCACAGCGGAGAAACGCATAGAGGAAGCTCCTCAGTGTACACATTTGCTTCAGCTAACAAAGATAGGGTGATAGCCGTGTTTACCATCTCCCTGCAGTGATTGCCCCGCTCTGATTATCATCTCTGTGGACAGAGTGCTGCGCCTGTTAGCTCCGGCGGTGACATTCTCCCACGCTAACATCGGCTCCGGTAACAAGGCTACACTGCAGTCTCATTCACACTCCCTGCAGTGGTTGTTCCAGCTAACAATCAGCTCCGTGGACAGACTGCCGTGACTGCCCACTCTGGTAATTTCACCCCCTCGAGTGTCCTGCAATAGATATTTAAATCGGGATCGTCTGCATACATGAAATGTTGCCAAATTGTAATTGATGCTGCCAACACGTTAAAGATTCCTACCTCGACATTTTTTAATGGTTCAAAATTGAGTTTTTGTGCTCTATAAGAGGTATTTGAACAAGACTCCTGAATAGTTGCTGAGGGTGAGAAAACTTTCTATTTAATATCACGGAATCATTGCTTAATAACCGGCTCTTTGTATAAAATGAACTGACTCTATATTTACTGATTCTTCTGAATATAGCACTGTGCACAAGTGTGAGCTTATTTTAATATCAGCCAATTAATATTTCTTATTAGTGGTCATTATATTTTGATTTTTATAGATCATTTTTGTATATTAAAATATTTTTATCAAGCGCTCTTTATCATTGATTTTAGTATCAATGTTTCTATTTAATCTATTTGGTTAAATTAACATCAGATTGTCCCGTAGGAGCCGCTTAATTCATTTTTTATATTGACTTTAGTTGGATAAATTTATTCTAATATTATCCTTTAGGCGGTGTTAATTTAGTATTGCACGCAATATATTTTCCATGTGCTCAAACAGCACTGAACGCATCTGAAAATTATTTAATTATACACAGGTGTAAAAGTGTATACACATGTGGGCATTATACACAGGTGCAGCAGTATATACTGCTGGGAATTTGGCAAGCTTTGGTCAGATATGCAGAGAAGGTAGGCTGTCAGACTTTTTACGCCCGAGTTTTGACTATAAAAATGATTGGAATACAATGAATATATTTATAATACATTATCTGTATTTCTGCAGCAGGGCACACTGGTATTCCATAGGGAATAACATCAAGGTGTAGAGTTGGATCTTGATCTGAGGCACCAACAGGCTAAAGCTTTGACTGTTCCAAGATGCACTGCGCCACCTCCTCTATATCCCCAGCTGCAGGCAGTGGAGCTCAGTTTGTAAGATGGTGCCTGCAGAGCAGGCAGCTAACAGGATGGGCTGCTCTAAGCAGCCCTAAAAAGATTGAGAAGAAAGACGACTTCAAGGGCCGACGCACAGGCACTAGTTGCTATATGTCATGCTGACATATCGTGCTGCGGCTCCCTCACCTACCCTAGCGGCGCTGTATACTCCCGCGCCCTGGTTGCCAGGTACTTACAGCGGTGGCGCTCCAGTTTCATTAGGCACATACATACCGCCGCTGCTCTCCTAGATCGCGTGGCCGCACATCTAGGGAAGTGGTAAGAGGGTTCCCCAGGCGGTACCGCCAAAATCGCGATCCAGGCGTAGTCTCCGGCGATGGACCGCGCCGCTGGCGTGGACACTGGCCATGCAGGGACCCCACTATATCCACCAGGGCAAAGAACACAGATCGGGTTTACTAAAATCCGTTTCACATGGGCTCCATAGAACCTGGTAGTGAAGTCCAGCAGAGGGGATAAGGTACTGACCTGTAGCCCCTCCCCCAGGCACCATCTACAGCAGATGTTCCCACTCTGGAGCTGAGTCTCTCTCTCCCTCACAGCATTTGGGCGCCATTACACAGAGCTGCGCTGATTCTGGGACTGCTGGGCACTGTCTCCTCTGTAAAGTCGCCTGCCTCATCAGCACTGTGCATTTACAGGACACTTAACTAACACTGTCTAAACGACATGTAGAATACTTAAGTACAAGTGCATAACTATATGAATATTTAGTACAAGTATTCTTTGATATACATCCAGTGTTTACGGTGCATTGTTATATCTGTAACATACATAGCTCTATGTAGTATTACCAGTGCAGTTTTATTGTTGTATGTAATAAATTTCTGCATTGTACATGCGACTGTGCCAATAGCTGCTGTGTGGTTTCCATTCAGTGTATCTCACACCTATTACTATCCCTATATTCTGTACCCTGAGGGGGGCTAAGTGCGTCAGGGAGGATAGATAGAATTCACAGGATATACTATTTGGTATTTTTCTGTGTATTTTTAATAACCCTATACCGCTTAAATCTTCCATTTGTGTTCTGCGTTTGCAGTCACCTTACACAGGGTTTTTTTTTTGTCCAGTATTGTGTTTGTCTGGTTATATTGTACTACTACTACGCCCTAAGGCTACATTTCCAAGTAATGTCTGCTACACAGGGAGGGAAGTCCGTGGACGCTGCTGCCTCATGCAGCGCTGACGCCACGGTTTTACCCGAGGAAAAATTTCAGCTGAGGGTCCAGGTACTGGGTGTTCTGCCCCTCCTGGTCAGCCTACAGCACACCAAAACCCACCTTGGGCTGCTTTCTTCAATATGCCGACTATGCTGGTAACAAGACTTACGCCCCCTGTGGGACCTCCTGTGCCATTACAGCTGTATATTGACCCTGCAATTAATCCGCCATGGGCGGATACTCTGTCAAATCTGTTACAGCAATTAAATCAGTCCTTGGTTAAACAAACACCTAACTCTAGCCCTCCTAGGACCAAAAGGGTCATCTAAGCGGGCAATGTCTTCCTCACAATCCACTCATTGTTCGGATACTTCATCCGATGAAGATGGGGAATATACTGATCCATCAGACACTGATGCAGCTGCTTCTGATAAGGAATCTATAACACAGGTTTATGTACCTGTCCTAGTGGAGGCTATCGCACCGATTCTTCAGATTGATGACCCTCCAGATACGTCTAAGAAACCTGATAAGTTCAAACATCAGAAGGTCACTAAAATTAGTTTTACCACATTCTGAACATTTAGTTGACATTCGACAGGAATCCTGGGAGTCTCCAGGAAAGAAAATTAGATGCTAGCTCGGTATCCCGTCGCTGCAGAGTTAAGTAAAAATTGGGAAACACCACCTCTGGTGTACTCACATGTCGCACATTTTGTGGTATCTTCTACTCTGCCTGTCACTACCGTCACCTCTCTGAACCGACAGATAAGAGTGTGGAGGGTTGTTTGAAGTCGATTTACAATCTTGCAGGTGTTGTACATAGACCCACTATAGCAGCTCCTTGGGATACAAAAGCTATTGAAGCCTGGGTTCAAGAAGTTGAGGTGGATCTACATCTGTATTTTTCTGATAATGCCAAACAGTGTCTTTCATATATTACCACAGCCTCTGATACCTTTTAAGGGAAACATCCTTTTTGGGGGAAGATCTGAACAAGATTGTTGCATGTCTGCAGAGTACTAATGTTTCGGCTCCGAAGGCTAAGAGTACCTTTCGTTCCTTTCGACCTCCAAGTAAAGCAAAGGGTCAGGTGTACCCAAAACAGGCTTGCACTTCCAAAACCTCTAAGCCCAAACCTAAACATTCCTGGGCTGACAGTCAGCCTGCTTCCAAACCAGACAAGCCTGCAGCAGGACGGGGCGGGCCTCCCCCTGAGGGACTCCAGGGTGAGAGGACGACTTCCGCGGTTCACCCAGGTATGGTTACAGACAACTTCAGACGCCTGGGTGAGGGAAGTCGTCACTCATGGATACGTCATCTCTTTGAAAAAACATCCACCTGGCCAATTTTGCTTGACAAATATCCCTTTGGACCTGTTGAATGCAAAAACCTCTACATTGATGGTACAATCCCTCCTGGACACAGCTGTGATAGTGCCGTTGCCTCTGGCTCAGAGAAGCAGGGGGTACTATTCATCTCTGTTCCTAGTTCCGAAACAGAATGGATCCTCCCGGCCCATTCTCAACCTCAAGTCTTTGAACAAATTTGTGAAGGTATCCAAATTCCGTATGGAAACTCTTTACTCTATTGTTCTGGCCTTGGAGCCCAAGTTCTATATGGTATACCTCGACCTAAAGGATGCTCACCTACATATACCTATTGCCATGTCGCGGTTTGTTTTTGGCAATCTACATTATCAATTCCAGGCCTTGCCTTTTGGATTGACCACAGCTCCGAGAATCTTCACCAGGGTCACGGTGGTCATGATGGCTCTTCTCCGCCGCCAGGTTATCAGGATCCTGCAGTGTATGGATGACTTGTTAATCCTGGCAAACTCCCCGGAGGTTCTCCTCCGTCATCTGGAACTGATGGTCCAATTCCTGCAAGCCCACGGGTGACTCATCAACTGGAGGAAATCCTCACTGGTCCCTGCTACACACAGCCAATGGTTGTTCTCGTCTCCAGAGAAGGTCCTGAAACTTCAGGACAAGGTAAGATGCTTCCTATCTCGCCCACATGTGTCGATCACTCAGCGATGCAAGTACTAGGCCTCATGGGGTCGGCCTTCACTCAATTTTATTCTTGCCCTCTGCAGCGGTTAATCCTTTCCAAGTGGGACGGCCTGCCTCACTGGATCAGGTCTCACACGATTTCCTTGACTCTGGAAGTTCATGTGTCTCTGAGCTGGTGGCTCCAGGACCAACGATTGAGCAGGGGTTGTCCCTTCTGGATCTCCAACTGAGTCCCTCTAATGACGGATGCCTGTCTGCGGGTTGGGGCGCGGGGTTGGAGTAACACTTTTCAGGGTTGGTGGACATGGGAGGAATCTCTCCTTCCGATAAACATTCTGCTGGAGTTGCAGGCAGTGTCAATGCTCTGAAACTGGCCCTGCCTCTGGTGCAGAACAGGCCTGTTCAACTACAGTCGGACAACGCCACAATGGTGGCGTACATAAATCAAGGTGGCACTTGAAGCCGCATGGCAATGATGGAAGTGTCAAAGATTCTTCTATGGGCGGAACGCCAGCTGAAAACCATATTGGCAGCGTTCATTCTGGGAGTCCTCAACTGGGAAGCGGACTTCCTCAGTAGTCAGGACGTACATGCCGGAGTGGAGCATTCACCCAGAAGTCTTTCAACTCCTAGTGGACAAGTGGGGCCTACCAGATGTAGACCTGATGGCGTCAACACAATCACAAGGTTCCAGTCTTCGGAACAAGAACAAGGGATCTTCAAGCGGCATTTGTGGACGCAATGGCAATTCCATGGAACTTTTGGCTGCCGTACGTGTTCCCTCCGGTGTCACTCCTGCCCAGAGTAGTGAGGAAATTGAAGCAAGAAGGAGGAATTCTTCTTCTAATAGCTCCAGCGTGGCCCAGACGGCATTGGTTCTCAGACCTGCAGGGTCTCTCGATAGAGCGTCCTCTCCTACTTCCGCAACGCCCAGACCTCCTCGTTCAGGGCCCTTTGTGTCTACCAGGATCTGGCCCAACTGGATTGGACGGTGTGGCTCTTGAATTTTCAGTTCTGAGGGATAAAGGATTTTCTGAGGCAGTCATTCAAACTATGTTGAAAGCCCGTAAACAGTCTTTGGATCGGATTTATTATAGTGTCTGGAATTCTTACCTCACCTGGTGTGCGGCTAAGAATTATGATGCGTACAAGTTCAGTACTGCCAAACTTTTGGCTTTTCTGCAACAGGGCCTGGACTTAGGCCTTCGTTTGGCCTCCCTCAAGGTTCATATTTCAGCCTTGTCGGTATGGTTTCAGAGAAAAATTACGACTGCCTGTTCATACATTCACTCAAGGTGTTTTACGGATTCAACCTCCCTATGTCCCTCCTGTGGCTCCTTGGGATTTGTCCGTTGTTCTGGATGCCCTACAAAAGTCTCTGTTTGAACCTCTTGAGTCTGTGGACCTTAAGTGGCTTACACTTAAGGTCGTATTTTTGCTGAATAATGCCTCTGCTAGAATGGTTTCAGACTTGGGCGACTTATCCTGTTGGTCACCCTTTCTGATTTTTCACCGTGACCGTGCTGTTCTTAGAACTTACCCTGGTTATCTGCCTAAGGTGGTGTCGTCTTTCCATCTTAACCAAGAGATTGTGGTTCCGGCCTTTGCCTCTCCTGGTTTGTCCTCCAAAGAATGGTCTTTGGATGTGGTATGGGTTCTACGTATATATGTGTGAAGAGAACCGCCTCTCTTAGGAGATCTGATTCTTTGCCGGTTTTGGTTTTCACAAAAGTGGCTGGCCTGCGAATAATCAGACCTTGGCCAGATGGATTAGATTGGTGATTGCACAAGTTTATGTATAGGCTGGATTTCCAGCTCCTGCTACCATCAAGGACCATTCTACTCAGTCTGTTGGACCTTTTTGGGTGGCCCGCCATGGTGCGGCCCTAGAACAATTGTGCAAGGCGGCTACATGGTCCTCAGTGAACACATAAATCAGGTTTTATGCCTTTGGTACTTCCGCCTTCCAGGATGCTTCCTTTGGATGCCGGGTTCTTGTGCCCGCTACAGTGCATCCCCTCCCATGAGGAATTGCTTTAGGACATCCCTGATGTTACTCCCTGTGGAATTCCAGTGTACCCCGCTGCAGAATAAGAGATTTATGGTAAGACTTACCATTGTTAAAGAGGTACACTGTATTCCACAGGGCGCCCACCCTGATGCACTTAGCTTCTTTGGGTTTGTATGACATTAGCCGCTGGTACATTCTGTTGTGAGAATGTGGTTATCTGTGGCTACGAACTACTGTCGTCTCTTTTACCTGCTACTGCATTGGACTGGTAAACAAAACTGAGCTCCAGTGCCTGGAGGCGGAGATATAGAGGAGGTGGTGCAGTGCATCTTGGGAACAGTCAAAGCTTTAGCCGGTTGTGCCTCGGATCAAGATCCAACTCTATACCGTGATGTTATTCCCTGTGGAATCCAGGGTACCTCGCAGAAAGATTTAACAATGGTAAGTCTTACCATAAATCTTTTTTCCTATACTTCACATAGTCAATGCTCTGGCATATACTGGAGTATGCTGTGGAAAGAAAGAGTAGACTGTTTTGTGGGGGAACACTCATAGTTTAAACATTACTTTTATTGAGAATCTAAGAAAAAAAGCTCACATAGGGAAATAGTGTAACACAAGTATTAACTATAATTCTAAATGTATTAGTGTGACAGCCTGTCATCACACGTCATCATAAATATCAGAGCCAAGCAAACATCATTTTATTATTAGTACATGGGTTAGTATGGTGTAATTAGCACATCGATGGTTCAGACGATATCACGTGTGTTTGATCACCAATTTGGATATTGATATGTAAACATGATGGAATCAATGTAACATAATACATATATATATATATATATATATATATATATATATATATATATATGATTATGAATTTATTAATAAAGACTTGTCCATTTGCCTCTAATATATAATGCTATCTAATATTGGTGGGCCTATCTGAGCCAATGAAGAGGCATATTATTCCTTCAATGTACTAAAAACAATGAATTTGATGTCTTTATGAAATTATAAAGTTCAGTGGATGAATTGTACAGTTCCTTTTTCATGCATAATATGACTTATAAATATCTGTATCATGTCTGAGATACTTCTCTTACTGTAACTCAATGAAATCTTTCATGTACTGTTTTCCTCTTTTTCCTCCATTGTATTTTAAAAAATCCAGCGGAAGCCCACACCCCTGATGAAGTCCATTGAAGACGAAACGCATTGGGTTATATGAAGATCATCCAAAATTGATTGAACTGTATGATGGTTGACGTGGAATTGTTTTTAATGAATTCTGTTTTATGACAAATTTATTAAATAATTTGCTCTTAAGATTTGCCTTCTGCTGGTCAAGAATCTTGGTAAATATTCACATTTGAGCGCCCTCATAATATTGTTTTACCTATTGTCTATTCTGACCCTCTGCTAGTGGTAGGGTATTTTGAGGTGCAGCCACAGTATAGCACGGGATAAAAGTAAAACCTCCTTTTTGAGATATAGATGGGGTGTGTGTAAAATAGAGCCCATACCACAACTTTTGTAAAGACGATCGTGGGACTTTGTGCGCACCTGGAAAGGGGGCACGAGCTATACAAAATGGAGCATAGTCTCGCAGCAGAGCCGTGATAGCTAGTCATGCGCCCTTTTGCCGTCACTGAGTGGGCATGCCCCCTCTCCTTCTGTCTCCAGTGAATAGACGCTGTGCAGCATCTATTCACCGCTGTTCTGCTAAGCAGAGCAGGAGTGACAGGAGCCTCCCAACTTGCCTTCCCCACCGTGGGACACTGCGGCCCGTGGGTGGGATAGCCCCCCAAAAATGGGACTGTCCCGCAAAAATCAAGACAGTTAGAAGGTATACACACACACACACTACATACTTGCTCACGGTACCCTCCTCAGAGTCAAACAGCACCCAATATGGCCAGCGGACAGAGGCAGCACTCAGACTTTTAAACAATTTAATCTGTGTAATTTATTGCATCAACGTTTCGGGGTCTCAACGCTGTCATCAGGGTTGACACCCTGAAACGTTGATGCAATAAATTTCACGGATTATGTTGTTTAAAAGTCTGAGTGCTGCCTCTGTTCACTGGTTATAGAAGATATCTGTTTGAGCAGTATTGTTTTTGTATTTGGGCAATCTTCCCACACTCACGGAAGGTTGGAAAGAGCTCCTGAAACTCGCCCGCTTTCTAGTGAAGTAGGCAGGATGAGATTATACCAGGGATTCTGGGTCCGCGTGGAGGGGGCAGGACTTAATGATGTGAATTTGCATCTTTAGCCCTGCCCCCTCATCTTAGACATGCAAATCGTGGCATTTTGGGGGAGGTGGCCTGGTGACTGACAGGTGCAAGCAGTGTCTCCTCTCTGCGGTTCTCTCAGAGAGGAGACCCTTAAGGCAGTCAACTATGATACAACGAATACATAAATCATTTGAGTTTCCCATTATCACTTGGGGTGGGTTTTTTTTTTTTGTTAAAGAACAGTCGTTTTTATATGCAATATAAGTTCATGCCAGATCTTAAGCACTGTGTCATAAATCAACAGTTATATTGGAAGAGGTATGCAACACAGCAGTAACCGCACTCCTTGTCAGGGTTGTCCACCCAGAGCAGTATCTAATTGGCTTAGCGCAACTTCTGTGTTACATCCGACATACACACACACACACACACACACTAATACTGCACCGCACATTTCCCATGTATCAAGAATAAAACATGAAACCAAACTGGATGGCATTTACCTCACCACCATCAATAGTATTCATCTGCATACTGGGCATAAAGTACAGCGATTATGTAGTGCATGTATATAATGCCTTGGTCTTGATTATATGTTTGTTACCAGAAGTAAAGTATAGAAGAGATTAGAAAAGCACCTGCATGTAATACAGTCAAAATCTGCTTTTGATTATGTGCCCATTGGCAGTAAATAACCAGTGTGAGTTTTTGGGCTCAATACCTGTGTGTAATAGATTTCCTGTATCTGCTGTCGGCTCCAGAATATGAGAGTACAGAAAGTGCAGACAGTCTGGAAGTGAGGTGTAGGGAGCATATGGATAGGAGTCAGACGGCCATTTCATAATTCAGGTGGCTGCTCACTGTAGAACAAGCCACCTGAATGGGGAAATGGACGTCTACCTCAGTGGTACCTAGCAGTGCACAGCCCGGCCCACACACACTGCTCTCCTGGTATTCTATGTGCCCATTTCACATTTTATATTATTTAAACTGGTATATGCCATATTCAGTGTAAAGATAACAGTAATACACTGCTATAACAAGCTGTTGTGACGATGACACCCTGTCATTTATGTGACATCTATTTGGTATATCCATGTATGGTGCTCATTCAGTGTTGAGCTATATGGTCATAACCTACAATGAGCTATATAATTGTTGTGAAAACTTCAGAAGCTCTACCTATTTGAAATCTAATTGTATTCCTATGCATGGTGACCTCTTACAGATGTGTCATATCTATAAACTACACTATGAACCTTCCCATGTGCTTTTTACTGCCAATTGGGGGGGGGGGGCTTGTGCTGGGATCAGTGGGATCTTGGGAGTCGGACCTAAAATGTAATTCTGGACAATTCCAGGATTGGAGCTTCCAATCCTGGGGATTTTGGAATTGGAAGCTCCCTCAGTTTTTTTTTTTCTTTCAATGTTTCAATGCCGGGCAGCATTGAGCTTCCTCAGGAGGCTCAGACGCTACCCAGCTCCCCCTGCTCACCTGCCTCTCACACCGGCTGGGCAGTGCGCAGCGTGATGTGATGTCATGGGTCATGCTGAACAGCCAACTGCCTGCCCAGCTGCTAGACTTCACTCTGCCGCACTGCACGCCCAGCCACCGGACCTCACACACACACACTAGACAGTAGAAGTGATGGTTCATGACCTATTACATTCATATGCCCCCGAAATCCAAACTACTCTCCTCTATTTCTGTACTCTCTCACCCGTATTGCCAGTCACTAATCTCTGCAATGCAAATGTAACAGATTCTGTGCTGTCACAATTGGAAAGCAGAAGTACTTGTATCTCCTTCTGCTCTAAGCGTTATAACCACTCTCTCATTTTTTCAGATCTGACTAATACTGCCACACTCCACTGGATACATCCAAGGAAAAATCGCTGATAAAGAAATAGGACGAACCAAGTTTTGCACAAGGATCTGTAATTATTGTACAAGGTCGGCTGTGATAAAATTTCCAATGACACCAGAATCCAAAAGAGAGGAGATATGCTTAGAACCTTAGGAAAATTCAAGATAAACTTGCATTTCATGTTCTACAGAATTTGGAGACAAACTTAACACTCCTAACAGTGTCTCCACAGCTGGTTAGGAGCGAGCGTTTCCTGGACGCTGTGTACAGGCTGCTACCATATGACCAGGAGCTCCGCAACAGAGGCACAGATTTTCACAACAACTCTTCTGACATTCTTAAGGGGTGAGACGGGCTCTGTTAACCTGTATAGGTTGGTTACTGAGGTATTTGATGGAGAAAGGGGTTGGAACCTATAACGATCACCACTAATTTTTTCAGCTCGTTAGTCTCTGAAACGAAGGTCCACCTTAGTGCAGAAGGAGATGAGATCATCTAACTTGGCTGGTAGGTTTCAGGCCACCAAATCATCTTGCAAACGGTCAGAGAGACCGCTCGAATAGGCAGATATTAACGCTTCTTCATTCCACTTGAGTTCCGATGCGCATGTTTGAAATTGGATGGTATAGTGGCCTATGGTCTTTTTTCTAGTGATGAGCGGGTTCGGTTCCTCGGGATCCGAACCCCCCAGAAATTCACCCATTTTACACAGTTCCGAGGCAGACTCGAATCTTCCCGCCTTGCTCGGTTAACACGAGCGCGCCCGAACGCCATCATCCCGCTGTCGGATTCTCACGAGATTCGTGATCTATATAAGGAGCCGCGCGTCGCCGCCATTTTCACTTTGCTATGATAGCGAGAGGACGTGGCAGCATTCTCTTAGTTTCTGTGTTCAGTGTGCTGAAAATATCTACGTTCTCTGCCTGAAAAACGCTCCATATCTGTGCTACATTGTAGTATATAGTAGGAGGACAGTGCAGAATGTTGCTGTGACCACCAGTATGTATGTATGTATATGTATATATATATATATATATATATATATATATATATATATATCAGTACGGTACAGTAGTCCACCGCTCTACCTCTGTCGTCAAGTATACTATGCATCCATACCTGTGCTGCATTTTAGTTGCGCGCAGTATATAGTAGGAGGGGACAGTGCAGAATGTTGCTATGACCACCAGTATATAGTACGATACAGTAGTCCATTGCTCTACCGCTCTGTCGTCAAGTATACTACAAAAGTTCAGTAAAATGACCCAAAAATCAAAAGCGTCTGATGAGAAGCGTAAACTTGCCAATATGCCATTTACGACACGGAGTGGCAAGGAACGGCTGAGGCCCTGGCCTATGTTCATGGCTAGTGGTTCAGATTCACATGAGGATGGAAGCACTCATCCTCTCACTAGAAACCTGAAGTGCCACTCCTAGATGGGCCAGGTGTTTGTGTTGGCCACTTGGGTCGTTTAGCCATCCAGCGACCTTGGTGCAAATTTTAGGACTAAAAATAATATTGTGAGGTGTTCAGAATAGACTGGAAATGAGTGGAAATTATGGTTATTGAGTTAATACTATGGCATCAAAATGACCCCCAAATTCTATGATTTAAGCTGTTTGAGGGTTTTTTGTAAAAAATAAAAAAATAAAAATCCAAAATACACCCGAATCCGACAAAAAAATTTCAGGGAGGTTTTGCCAAAACGCGTCCGAATCCAAAACACGGCCGCGGAACCGAATCCAAAACCCCAAAAATTTCCGGTGCACATCACTACTTATTTCCCTGTTGAAGTCGCATAATCTCGATGGAGGCGGAGGTCGCTCTTCCCAGCTCAGCAAATATTTTCTGTAAAGTTGACAAAAACAAGGGAGATACCCTCTCGAAAGCAGGACCGGAAAGCCACTTTCTTCTGAGTGGGAAAATTTGAAGGTTGTAGAGTGAAGTAAACCTCACACTGATTAATAAAGCCCCTGCACAACTTGGGACTTCCGGCAAATTTGCTAGAAGTAGACAAATGTAATGAGGATGGTGATTGAGCCACGTAGCTAGTGGCGACTTGAGCAGCTGGGGCCTCAGTATGTCTGGAGGTTACGACTTTTGAAAGAGAAGCTTGAATGCCACCCTGGCGAGTTGAAATTTCTTGTAGGCATCGGGCCAGTTGCTTCCTTCCAGGCGACTGGCAATGATGTGTAGGAGATCCGCACCTGCACTCTGACCACTCCCCGAATCCACGGGGCTAGTGCAAACTGTCAAGCTGGTAGCTAGTTGTGGATCCGAATTAGGATCAGAGATATCAGGAGATTTAGGTTCTTTAAATCAGGCATGTCCGAACTGCGGCCCTCCAGCTTTTGAGAAACTACACATCCCAGCATGCCCTGACACAGCTTTAGCATTCTCTGACAGCAAAACTGTGTCAGGGCATGCCGGGATATGTAGTTTCACAACAGCTGGAGGGCCGCAGTTTGGACATGCCTGTCTTATATAGATGAAGAGCTGGACGAATAAAAGTTCCTCTCATGGGTTTTATTATCCTTTAGACACAAGCATAAGAATAGGCTTTATGAATATCGGAGCTCCGGGATGCGGAGAATGGCAACAATGATCCAGAACAGACAAAGGAGTCTAGGTGGGTTTGGTTACTAAGGGCAGAGCGGAATGACCGGTTAGGCCGCAGGGTCTTGAGCTGACTGCTAAACAAAGAACGACAGTAGTAGCAGCTTCAGAGGAGAGGATTTGACTGGCAGGTACTGATGTCAGGTTCAAATGTAGAGAATAATGGGGGTAATTCCAAGTTGATCGCAGCAGGAAATTTTTTAGCAGTTGGGCAAAACCATGTGCACTGCAGGGCAGGCAGATATAACGTGCAGAGAGAGTTAGATTTGGGTGGGGTGTGTTCAGTCTGCAATCTAAATTGCAGTGTAAAAATAAAGCAGCCAGTATTTACCCTGGACAGAAACAAAATAACACACCTAAATCTATCTCTCTCTGCACGTTATATCTGCATCCCCTGCAGTGCACATGGTTTTGCCCAACTGCTAAAAAATTTCCTGCTGCGATCAACTTGGAATTACCCCCAATATTCAGGAGCTGTAGTGAGGCTCAGAGAATAATGCAGGAATTGCTGCGAAGCTCAGAGAACTGTGGGACACAGTATGACTGTGTGAGACATTGCACCAGCAATCTCTGTTGCCTCCGCTTCCCGATTTATACCTACTGACCTCACAGGATTGGCTACTACGGTCAGCTGAGCCCTCCTGCAGCCGGATTGACTCAGCCAGTCACATGACTGTTCAAGACGGCGGTGCCCAGCACCACAGGAAGGGGCTGCCAGGCTCAGGACAGAGTCCACATTGGAGCTCAACAGTCACACATCAGTGCCCGACAGGACTCGCCAAAGGACACGGACTGGTAAGTCCTGAACCCCGTTCCCAGGCCGGACCGTGACAAGGGCTAGAGACTAGCGACTCCCCCGATTGTCATTGGGTAGTAAATTACCACTAAATGATTCCCTGTAAGTCCTAACATTTCTATATGCTTTTATAATAGAGGAGTTATGTTTGTATTTAGTGTGAGATAGTTATTTTCCCCTTTATAATACACTGGCTGAATACCCGTGCTTCGATACGGGATGAGGATGGTAAATTAGAAGGATAGTTCGTTAATTGACGTTGGTTGGAGATCTAGTATATAGGCATATCTTGCTTCCCTGACCCACTTTGTGTATTGGCCAGACATGTTTTTGATCACCCAAGGGACCGTGCTCTTCCCACTATACAACTCTCAGTCTGTGGCTTCTTGCTGCCTCCATTCCCCTCCTCACATCATGTCACTGACCTGTCACATGCAGCCCTGTCCTCACTGACACATCCCTCATCTCCTGATATACTCTGTACTGCTGGAGACCCTGCTCTTCCCACTATACAACTCTCAGTCTGTTGCTTCCCGCTGCCTCCATTCCCCTCCTCACATCATGTCACTGCCCCTGTCACATGCAGCCTTGTACTCACTGACGCATAACTCATCTACTGATATACTCTGTGCTGCTGGGGACACTGCTCCTCCACTATATGTTATGATTCCCGTACTCCAGACCAGAGGAGATCTTATGGCAGAGGTCTGAGTACTGGAAAGATATGCTGGTTACGGGAGCAGGAAAGCCTAGTAACCCCTGGCGCCCTAACTCCGTTGTCTCGCCCGTGTTATCAGAAATCCCCTGCGAGACTATGGTTGCTTGAGCCCATGGCAGCCGCGTTTGAAGGGCGGATTATGTCTGCCCAACTTCGATGCCCCCTCAGGTCTTAATGGGAGACAAAGGGAAATCCGAGACAGGGTGATAACAAGGGGCCCTCTGACTAAGCAGCCAGGCCAGGGGCTACAAGCTAACTAACTTAAACCAAAAGTATGTGCGGACAAACCGCCAGGGAAAAGGACAACCAAAGATCCACTGATCCGTTACTCCTATCCAGCACCGCTGGATACCAGAGTGGATTTGTGGGAGCGGAATCCTCCGCAAAAGCTCCGGAACACAAAGAAACTAAATAATAAACAGTAAGCGGTCAAGCCGCAACACACGGCTACGCCGCGACTCACGAACACCACAGGATGTTAAAGGTGCTCGGTCGGACTCCAGGAATAGATGACAACTTCCGAGTACAGGACCACTGAGGACAGGAACAACCGGATTGAGCAGGACTGGAAACTCTCTGTAACTGACACAGCAAACAGGAAGCTATCACCGGCGTCTGTGAGAAGTCCTGAGAGTGCTTAAATTTGGGAGCCCTCCAATCAAGATCCAGACAGGGTAATCACATAATCATGCCGTGCAGCTGCATGCTGCACGGCCAGGATACAATTTGAACTGACTAATTAAGACCCAGCAACGGGGAACGCGGTCCGACCGTGGCGTCCCCGTTGCTAGGGTCTGAGCGGCTCCGTGCGCCCGGCGTCTAGCGTTGCTAGGGAGCCGGCGGCTGTCTGCGGCGTCCCTAGTTGCTAGGCGCCGGGCCGCACTGACGGGCGGACCCTCGGCGCCTAACAGTACCCCCCCCTTGAGGAGGGGTCAAGGAACCCCTAAGGCCAGGTTTCTGAGGAAATTCTCGAAAAAATGCCCTTTTGAGCCTCGGGGCATGGAGATCCTCATCCAGGACCCAAGACCTTTCTTCTGGACCATAACCTCTCCAATGTACCAAAAAATAAAGCCGACCCCGGGACAACTTGGAATCGAGAACCTTCTCCACCAAGAACTCCTGCTGACCCTGTACATCTATTGGTGATTTCCCCTGAGGGATCTTGCGAGGAAATCTACTGGACGAAACATATGGTTTTAACAAGGAGCAATGGAAGGTATTACCGATCCGTAAAGTTTTTGGTAAACGTAACCGGAAAGCAACTGGATTGACTTTTTTGATAATATGGAATGGTCCAATAAATTTAGGACCCAATCTGGCTGAGGTTTGTCGAAGTTTAATGTTGCGAGTCGACAACCATACCCTATCTCCTACTTTAAAAGTGCACGGCCGCCGGAGCCTGTCAGAAAAATTTTTCTCCCGAAATGCCGCTTTTCTGAGAGCCAGGTGCACTTTTCTCCAAATGAGTTTGAGATGAGAGGTCAGGGTCAGTGAGGAGACAGAGGAATGTTGAAAAAAGGTATTAGCTCTGGGGTGAAAACCAAAAACTGTAAAAAATGGAGACACATTGGTGGAGGAATGACAGGCATTGTTGTAAGCAAACTCCGCCAACGGAAGAAACTCAGACCAGTCATTTTGGAGTTTGGCCGAGTACAAACGCAAATATTGTTTTAATGATTGATTAACTCGCTCAGTCTGCCCGTTGGATTGGGGATGGTAGCCAGACGTTAAAGATAATTTCATCTTTAATGAGGCATAAAAAGACTTCCAAAATTGTGCAATGAATTGTGGACCCCGATCAGAAACAATATCAGTGGGTAACCCATGGAGTCTGAAAACATGGCGGAGGAACAAGACTGCCAATCCCTGGGCAGATGGCAATCGGGGAAGAGCAATTAAATGGGCCATTTTGCTAAAACGGTCCACTACCACCCATATGACTCGGCATCCGGCTGACAGAGGGAGGTCCACCACAAAATCCATGGAAATATGAGACCATGGCCTAAGAGGAACATTCAAGGGCATAAGTTGACCGATAGGCAAGGAACAGGGAACCTTATGCTGTGCACAGACCTGACAAGAAAAAAAAAAAACTCCTTAATGTCTTTGGAAAGACCAGGCCACCATACCGAGCGGGAAACTAATTCAAAAGTTTTGGCCATCCCCGGATGCCCGGCAACTTTGCTATCATGAAACTCCGTCAAAACAGTTGCTCTCAAAAACTCGGGGACATAAAGACGACCAGCAGGAGTATTTCCAGGAGCTTGATGTTGAAGCTGCTTTAACTGGGTAAATAAATCTTGTGTGAGGCCTGCCCGAATGACTGAAGACGGAAGTATGGGAGTAACAGGACTGTTGTCTTGAACTGGAAGAAAACTGCGTGACAGGGCATCTGCCTTGGTATTCTTGGAACCTGGCCTGAAGGTGATAATGAACTTGAAACGAGTAAAAAATAAAGCCCAACGAGCTTGCCGGGCATTCAGCCGTTTAGCTGATTCAATGTATTGAAGATTTTTGTGATCAGTCAAAACTGAAATGGTATGAGTGGCTCCTTCAAGCCAATGCCACCACTCCTCGAAAGCCCATTTAATAGCCAGTAATTCCCGGTTACCAACATCGTAGTTGGATTCAGCAGATGAGAATTTCCTGGACATAAAGGCACAAGGATGTAATTCTAGAGAATCCGGATCCTTTTGAGATAGGATAGCCCCTACTCCAACCTCCGAGGCATCAACCTCAACAATGAAAGGCAATTCTGGGTTGGGATGTCTGAGGACTGGGGCTGAGACAAAGGCTTGTTTCAAGGCCTGAAAAGATAACTCAGCTTCACGTGACCAGTTGGTAGGATCTGCTCCCTTCTTAGTCAGTGCCACAATGGTAGCAACTAGGTCGGAGAAAGAGTGAATAAATCTTCTATAGTAATTCGCAAACCCTAAAAAGCGCTGAATTGCTTTTAAGTTGGTGGGTTGCGCCCAACTAAGGATGGCTTGGAGCTTCTTTGGTTCCATACAGAATCCCCGAGGGGAAATGATGTACCCTAAAAAGGATACCTCCGTGACATGAAATTCACACTTCTCCAGCTTGGCATATAGGTGATTTTCACGTAATTTTTTTAGAACCTGACGCACCTGGGTAACATGTTGTTCTATAGAGTCAGAATATATCAAAATATCGTCTAAGTAGACTACAACGAATCTTCCAAGAAATTCACGGAGCACATCGTTAATGAGATCCTGGAAAACTGCCGGAGCGTTAGACAGGCCGAATGGCATAACCAGATACTCATAGTGACCCGACTGAGTACTGAATGCCGTTTTCCACTCATCCCCTGACTTGATTCGGATGAGGTTATATGCTCCTCTCAGGTCAATCTTAGAAAAAATCACAGCCGAACGTAGCTGATCAAAGAGGACAGAAATCAGCGGCAAAGGGTAAGTATTTTTTACTGAGATTTTATTCAAGGCTCTAAAGTCAATGCAAGGTCTGAGTGATCCATCCTTCTTCTCCACGAAGAAGAAGCCTGCACTTAAAGGGGATTTAGATGGCCTGATAAATCCTTTCCCTAGGCTTTCTTTAACATACTCATTCATGGCCACAGTTTCAGGTCCGGACAATGCATATAACCTTCCCTTAGGCAAAGTGGCACCAGGAATTAGCTCAATAGCACAATCATAAGGCCTATGGGGAGGCAGAATGTCCGCATTGCCCTTGGAAAATACATCAACAAAATCCTGGTATTCCACAGGAATGGGTGCGGGAATGACAGCAGCTATTCTGATGGGAAACGTAATACATTCCTTATTACAGATGGTACCCCATTGTGAGATCTCCCCCGACTGCCAATCAATGATGGGATTATGAAAGGCCAGCCAAGGGTGACCCAGAACCACTGGAACTGCTGGGCAATGGGTAAGGAAAAAAACTCAATTTTTTCAGAATGCAGAGCTCCTACCGAAAGTAGAACAGGAGGTGTACAGAGAGAAATAACCCCATTGGACAAGGGACTCCCATCTAAACCATGCATGGTGATACACCTACCCAAGGCTAACTGAGGAATACCTAAGGCCTTGGCCCATGTTAAATCCATAAAGTTCCCTGCAGCTCCACTGTCCACAAAAGCCGAGACAGAGGAACAGAGGCTGCCAAAGGAAACTTTAGCTGGGACTAACAGTGAATTATTTGAGGAGATAAGCTGCAGACCAAAGTGAACCCCCTCACAAATCACTTGGTCGAGGCGTTTCCCGACTTGTTCGGACAACTACGGGCAAAATGTCCCTTACCTCCACAGTATAAACAAAGACCAGAATTTTGCCTTCTGGTTCTTTCTTCAGGAGACAGTTTGGAGAGGCCTATCTGCATGGGCTCCTCTATGTCCACAGGAATGGAAAAAACACAAGGAGTAGACCCGACAGATGCTCCTTTTTCAGCCCTCCGCTCTCTGAGACGACGATCAATCTTAATAGAGAGCTCCATGAGTTTATCGAGAGTCTCAGGAGCGGGATACTGAAGGAGACATTCTTTTATAGACTCGGATAAGCCGAGGCGAAACTGACTGCGCAGGGCTGGGTCATTCCATCCACAGTCGTTCGACCAACGGCGAAACTCCGTACAATAAATCTCTGCGGGATTCCTACCCTGTCTGAGAGCACGCAACTGACTCTCGGCGGATGCCTCTCTATCAGGGTCGTCATACAATAGCCCTAAAGACCCCAGAAAGGCGTCTACAGACAATAAAGCCGGATCGTCTGTTCTTAAACCAAAAGCCCAGGTCTGAGGATCCCCCTGAAGTAAAGAAATAATAATTCCAACCCGCTGAGATTCCGTACCTGAGGAGACTGGTCTTAAACGAAAATAAAGTTTACAAGACTCTTTAAAATTAAAAAACTGCTTTCAATCCCCAGAAAAACGGTCAGGCAAATGCATTTTTGGTTCAGGAATGACCCTCGGGGAAGTCCGTAACAGATCTTCCTGTGACCTCACCCGAAGGGACAGATCCTGAACCATCTGAGTAAGTTCTTGAATCTGGCTAACTAGAAGCTGGCCAGGATTTGGCCCAACACCGGTGGGATTCATGAGGCCGACAAATCTTCCAACTGAATAAGGGAAAAAATTAAATCCTGTTTAATTTTAAATTTTAGTCTGGCCGGTGATAATGTTATGATTCCCGTACTCCAGACCAGAGGAGATCTTATGGCAGAGGTCTGAGTACTGGAAAGATATGCTGGTTACGGGAGCAGGAAAGCCTAGTAACCCCTGGCGCCCTAACTCCGTTGTCTCGCCCGTGTTATCAGAAATCCCCTGCGAGACTATGGTTGCTTGAGCCCATGGCAGCCGCGTTTGAAGGGCGGATTATGTCTGCCCAACTTCGATGCCCCCTCAGGTCTTAATGGGAGACAAAGGGAAATCCGAGACAGGGTGATAACAAGGGGCCCTCTGACTAAGCAACCAGGCCAGGGGCTACAAGCTAACTAACTTAAACCAAAAGTATGTGCGGACAAACCGCCAGGGAAAGGGACAACCAAAGATCCACTGATCCGTTACTCCTATCCAGCACCGCTGGATACCAGAGTGGATTTGTGGGAGCGGAATCCTCCGCAAAAGCTCCGGAACACAAAGAAACTAAATAATAAACAGTAAGCGGTCAAGCCGCAACACACGGCTACGCCGCGACTCACGAACACCACAGGATGTTAAAGGTGCTCGGTCGGACTCCAGGAATAGATGACAACTTCCGAGTACAGGACCACTGAGGACAGGAACAACCGGATTGAGCAGGACTGGAAACTCTCTGTAACTGACACAGCAAACAGGAAGCTATCACCGGCGTCTGTGAGAAGTCCTGAGAGTGCTTAAATTTGGGAGCCCTCCAATCAAGATCCAGACAGGGTAATCACATAATCATGCCGTGCAGCTGCATGCTGCACGGCCAGGATACAATTTGAACTGACTAATTAAGACCCAGCAACGGGGAACGCGGTCCGACCGTGGCGTCCCCGTTGCTAGGGTCTGAGCGGCTCCGTGCGCCCGGCGTCTAGCGTTGCTAGGGAGCCGGCGGCTGTCTGCCTGCGGCGTCCCTAGTTGCTAGGCGCCGGGCCGCACTGACGGGCGGACCCTCGGCGCCTAATACTATACAACTCTCAGTCTGTGGCTTCTTGCTGCCTCCATTCCCCTTCTCACATCATGTCAGTGCCCCTGTTAAATTATCGATTTATTTACAGTTTCTTAAATAGCACAGCACATTATGTATCTCCTGATATACTCTGTGCTGCTGGTGACCCTGATGCTTCCACTATATAACTCAGCGTGTGGGTTCGTTTTACCTCCATTCCCCTCCTGACATCATGTCACAAGCAGCCCTGTCCTGCCTGACATATCATGCATCTCCTAATATACTCTGTGCTGCTGGAAACCCTGCTTCTCCCACCATGTGACTCTCGTCGTGTGGATTCCTGCTAACTCCATTCCCCTCCTCACAACCTGTGACTGTCACATGAAGCCCTGTCATCACTAACATATAATGCATGCCCCGATATAGTCCGTGCTGCTGGACCACCGCTAGGGGTGTGTTACCCCCACAGGGTTTGTTTCCAGATTGTAAGTTATATGTGTACCAAGTTTGGTGTCAATTGTACAAGGCAAGCCAGAGTTATGCCGTCTGCCGACATACTCTGTGCTGCTGACCCACCCATAGGGGAGCTAGGAGTGTATCTGGGAACAAACACTGTGGGGGTAAAGACACCCCTAGGGGTGAGGCAGCAGCACAGAGTATTTCAGCAGACAGCATAACTCTGGAATGCCTGGACCAATTTACATCAAACTCGCTACACATATGATTTACAATATGGGAACAAACACTGTGGGGGTAAGTCATGTGTATTAAGTTTGGTGTCATTTGCTCCAAGCCTTCCAGAGTTATGCTGGGACATAGAGATATAGATAGATTTAATAGGTGTAGTAAGACTTGTAACCCAGTTGTAACCCTTTACATTAAGTATTGTGTGTATGTACCAAGGCTATGTTATAATATGCATGTCCCGAGCGGACTGTGACTCGGGCCCTCATTCGTACGGCCCGCGGCTGAGTTAATTGACTGGCAGAGAGAGTGAGGAACGGCTCGTGGGACTCCCGGGCAGAGGGAGAGCGAGGACAGTCAAGAGGAAGACCCGGATGAGAACGTTAGGAGGGACAGTTGGGACTAACGAGCTTAGCCAGCACGTCGCGGTAGAGAGGGAAACTGCTCTGTGAAGCGGAGCGGATGCAGCGGGACATGAGCATAGATAGTAATCTACTGCAGCCGCTGAGACTGGGAATCGCTGAGCCAGGTGAGAGAGTGCCGGAGTCAGTGAGCCGGGAGTGCGGAGACCAGCACCGAAGATCCCAGAGTGCGTATCTGAGAGAGCCACTCCTCACTCCCTAACGCGCACCGGAACCGGTAGTAAGGGCAGCAGGTGCGGGAGAGAAGAGAAGGCAGCCCAGGCACGCACAACGGCAAGCGGTTACCGGGGAGGTGGTGAGTCGCCGTTCCCCGGCTTCAGTTTCAAGTGAAGGAAAACGAAAGCAGACGTCAGCCCCAAAAAACGGCATACCAGCCTCAGTGTGTCCCACGGTGCAGACTCCAGAGGATCTAGATCACAGGTTCTCAAACTCGGTCTTCAGGACCCCACACAGTGCATGTTTTGCAGGTCTCCTCACAGAATCACAAGTGACATAATTAGCTCCACCTGTGGACCTTTTAAAATGTGTCAGTGAATAAGTAATACACCTGTGCACCTGCTGGGTTACCTGCAAAACATGCACTGTGTGGGGTCCTGAGGACTGAGTTTGAGAACCACTGATCTAGATGATTCACTGCCACCAATGACAGCCTAGAGGGGCTGGACTTAAGCCTTGAGCAAGAGTGAATGACAGGAGTCATTCATAGAAAACTACCGAGGTCGGTAATCACAATCATTGTGCACTGAACTGACACACACTAGTGACGGACCAAAACTCACAGCAGATACAAGGAGCCAGTAGAGGTTCCCATCTACCCCTCCACTACTTCTAGGAAACTGAGCCATTACTAACCTGTGGACTATAGTGCTATGCATAGCAGAGATTAGGACAGGGATAGAGGCACACGCCAGTGAAAAAGGGAGATATATATAGATCCTCTACCAGCGTGTTGAAGTGGAGAGTAATTACACACGGAGTCTCCTAACTACAGCACCTGTAATACCAGAGACACTGTCACATACCTCCCTAAGGACAATCCGTTATAGGACAGCGCCCAGGCAGTGACTACAAAACTGGAACAGCAGTTTAGGTATTACCCATAACAAGGGAAAGGAGAACTTTTAATTGGAACTCATCGCCTAGACTGAACGGATACAAATATATAATTTGGTAGTAGCTGGTCCACACAGCTGTTACATTGCTACAAATTTCAGGAAGGGAAACCTTGTTCCTACATGACTACTCTGCCATAGGATACGTACTAGCTACTACATTAATTAAACAGGATACCAATACCTAGGAGTTATTCTCCTACCCACCTGTACTAAGATCTGATCAAAATAATGTTACCCCAATTTTACTTCTGCCGCTAATTACCTGCTATTGTGGGGTTTTTGTTTTTTTTCATTGCTCGCTTCACCCCACCTTGTGTTTTTCCTGTAATGTTAACCTCCACTGATTGCACACCTTGCCATTGTGCCCTACATACAGGGTACATCATACTACTACATAAGCATCAGTTTTCCCATATATGAACTTGGCCCTTGTATGGCTCACCTCCCACAGTGTAACCTTCAAAGTGCGCCCAACATGGCTGCCCCATATGGTACACTTGTGGATGGGATGAAAAATACATGGACCTTGTGGTTTTGTTGGGACCCTACTCTAAACTGTAGGACTCTGAAATCACCCCCATTTTGTGTCGTCTCTTCTAGGGGTGGACTATTCCACCTTGGGTAATCCTACACTGAGCGCCCAAGATGGCTGCCGCACTTGGTACCTTGTGAGGGTGGAATACACAACCCTTGGAAGTTATTACCCAAAATGCCTGCACCAATCCTGCATTATGCTTTCTGTGTGCTTAAGGTTTTCTTTCACGTCTGTGTGGCTTATCTATTGCTGTATTGCTTAAATCCTCTGTATCATGTGTATTGTTTTTGATGTCTGTAAAGCGCTGTAAAGTCCTGTTGGAGAAAGAGCGCTATATAAATAAGAATTTACTCACCGGTAATTCTATTTCTCGTAGCCCGTAGTGAATGCTGGGAACTCCGAAAGGACCATGGGGAATAGCGGGCTCCGAAGGAGGCTGGGCACTCTAAGAAAGATTTATGACTACCTGGTGTGCACTGGCTCCTCCCACTATGCCTCTCCTCCAAGCCTCAGTTAGGACACTGTGCCCGGACGAGCTGACATAATAAGGAAGGATTTTGAATCCCGGGTAAGACTCATACCAGCCACACCAATCACACCGTACAACTCGTGATACTATATCCAGTTTGACAGTATGAAAAACAACTGAGCCTCTCAACAGATGGCTCAACAATAACCCTTTAGTTAGCAATAACTATTTACAAGTATTGCAGACAATCCGCACTTGGGATGGGCGCCCAGCATCCACTACGGACTACGAGAAATAGAATTACCGGTGAGTAAATTTTTATTTTCTCTGACGTCCTAGTGGATGCTGGGAACTCCGAAAGGACCATGGGGATTATACCAAAGCTCCCAAACAGGCGGGAGAGTGCGGATGACTCTGCAGCACCGAATGAGAGAACTCCAGGTCCTCCTTAGCCAGGGTATCAAATTTGTAGAATTTTGCAAACGTGTTTGCCCCTGACCAAGTAGCTGCTCGGCAAAGTTGTAAAGCCGAGACCCCTCGGGCAGCCGCCCAAGATGAGCCCCACCTTCCTTGTGGAATGGGCATTGACAGATTTTGGCTGTGGCAGGCCTGCCACAGAATGTGCAAGCTGAATTGTACTACAAATCCAACGAGCAATAGTCTGCTTAGAAGCAGGAGCACCCAGCTTGTTGGGTGCATATAGAATAAACAGCGAGTCAGATTTTCTGACTCCAGCCGTCCTGGAAACATATATTTTCAGGGCCCTGACAACGTCTAGCAACTTGGAGTCCTCCAAGTCCTTAGTAGCCGCAGGCACCACAATAGGCTGGTTCAGGTGAAACGCTGACACCACCTTAGGGAGAAACTGGGGACGAGTCCTCAATTCCGCCCTATCCGTATGGAAAATCAGATAAGGGCTTTTACACGATAAAGCCGCCAATTCTGACACGCGCCTGGCCGAAGCCAAGGTGTCATGACTAAGGTTTTGTGAACCCGGTGTTAGTGAAGTCTGTGCGGGCGACTGGAGGATTATATGAATACTACCACTGACCTGGTTTGGGACTGTTGTGGACTCTGGGTTTCTTCCGGTGACTGGGAAGAGGAACCGCAGCAGAGATGGCCGAATCTAGGTTCTCCTCATGCAGGATTAGGTCGGCAGACAGGAGGCATGCTGAAGGTCTCCTGAAAGACAGAACTGGAAAGGCACCGATGAATCAGTGAAGAATACCAGGTATAATTGTGCTAAAGGGCACGGGGTGCTTGGAGACACTGAGGTGCTTGCGGACACTGAGGTGCTTGGGGACACTGAGGTGCTTGGGGACACTGAGGTGCTTGGGGACACTGAGGTACGTGGAGGCACTGAGGTACGTGGAGGCACTGAGGTACGTGGAGGCACTGAGGTACGTGGAGGCACTGAGGTGCGTGGAGGCACTGAGGTACGTGGAGGCACTGAGGTGCGTGGAGGCACTGAGGTGCGTGGAGGCACTGAGGTGCGTAGAGACACTGGGGTGCGTAGGGGTGCTGAGGCACGGAGGTGCTGGAAGCACGGAGATGCTGAGGCACGGAGGTACTGAGGCACGGAGGTGCTGTGGCACGGAGGTGCTTTGGCACGGAGGTACTGTGGCACGGAGGTGCTGGAAGCACGGAGGTACTGAGGCACGGAGGTGCTGGAAGCACGGAGGTACTGAGGCACGGAGGTACTGAGGCACGGAGGTACTGAAGCACGGAGGTACCGAGGCACAGATTTGCTGGAAGCACGGAGGTGCTGAGGCACGGAGGTACTGAGGCACGGAGGTACCGAGGCACAGAGATGCTGGAAGCACGGAGGTGCTGAGGCACGGAGGTACTGAGGCACGGAGGTACCGAGGCACAGAGATGCTGGAAGCACGGAGGTGCTGAGGCACGGAGATGCTGAGGCACGAGGTACTGAGCCCTGGAGATCCCAACTACAACAGCAGTAAAACTGAAACACGACAGCTGTGGTTTTCAGGGGAGAACACGGAATTCAGTACTGTGCCTTTAAGACGAAACATTGCAGCTGTACCTTTACATTGAGACTCAGGGAAATGGTGAAATCAAATGGCAACACACAAGTAAACCAAACGGTAACAAGGGAGCAGAGTTTCCACAGGAACTTAGGTACAAAGGTTACCTTTAGGGAGCTCAGCTTAAGACCCACACAAGGCTGTATGTGACACAAGGAACTGGCCCAGATTCCAACTCAGCCTCCTGATTTATACTTCCTGGTCCTTGATGATTGGTGGGCAGGATTAGGTGATGTCACTGTCATGTGACTACTCTAGCCAAGGCTGTGATGTAGAATGAGGCCTAGCAGGCCAAGAGAACACTGAAGCCTGGACTTCTGCTAAACACAGGATGCTTGCTTTTAGATTACTGAATTCAGCCTCACACAGGAGATCACCACAGGTGGAGCTAATTAACTATTACCTCTCAGGCAGAGAACTCAGGAAAACTGACCAGCTGTTTAACTCCGTGAGTGAAAAGACACAGGATCCAGGACAGATGGCAGGGGTAAGTCACCAAATATAAAACCTACAGTCAGGATTGTGACACAAGGCCAATAACATGACCACTTTCCACGTGAGATATTTCAGATCCACGGTTTTTAGTGGCTCAAACCAATGTGATTTTAAGAAACTCAACACCACGTTGAGATCCCAAGGTGCCACAGGAGGCACAAACGGGGGCTGAATATGCAGCACTCCTTTTACAAATGTCTGAACTTCAGGTACTGAAGCTAATTCTTTTTGAAAGAAAATCGACAGAGCCAAGATCTGTACTTTAATGGAGCCTAGTTTTAGGCCCATATTCACACCTGCTTGCAGGAAATGCAGAAATCGACCTAGTTGAAATTCCTCTGTTGGGGCCTTTTCGGCCTCACACCATGCAACATATTTCCGCCATATGCGGTGATAATGATTTGCCGTAACATCTTTCCTGGCTTTAATAAGCGTAGGAATGACTTCCTCCGGAATGCCCTTTTCCTTCAGGATCCGGCGTTCAACCGCCATGCCGTCAAACGCAGCCGCAGTAAGTCTTGGAACAGACAGGGCCCCTGCTGTAGCAGGTCTTGTCTGAGCGGCAGAGGCCACGGGTCCTCTGAGATCATCTCTTGAAGTTCCGGGTACCACGCTCGTCTTGGCCAATCCGGAACCACGAGAATTGTTTTTACTCCTCGCTTTCTTTTTTGTTTAGGCGGGATGCCATCATGTCGACCTGTGGCCGATCGAACTGATTTACAATCATTTGGAAGACTTCTGGATGAAGTCCCCACTCTCCCGGGTGGAGGTCGTGCCTGCTGAGGAAGTCTGCTTCCCAGTTGTCCACTCCCGGAATGAACACTGCTGACAGTGCTAGCACATGATTTTCCGCCCATCGGAGAATTCTTGTGGCTTCTGCCATTGCCTTCCTGCTTCTTGTGCCGCCCTGTCGATTTACATGGGCGACTGCCGTGATGTTGTCTGATTGGATCAGCACCGGCTGGTGTAGGAGCAGAGATTTTGCTTGACTTAGGGCATTGTAAATGGCCCTTAGTTCCAGAATATTTATGTGTAAGGAAGTCTCCTGATTTGACCATAGTCCTTGGAAGTTTCTTCCCCGTGTGACTGCCCCCCAGCCTTGAAGGCTGGCATCCGTGGTCACCAGGACCCAGTCCTGTATGCCGAATCTGCGGCCCTCTAGAAGATGAGCACTCTGCAGCCACCACAGTAGAGACACCCTGGTTCTTGGAGACAGGGTTATTAAGCGATGCATCTGAAGATGCGATCCGGACCATTTGTCCAACAGGTCCCACTGAAAAATTCTGGCATGGAACCTGCCGAAGGGAATTGCTTCGTAAGAAGCTACCATCTTTCCCAGTACCCGCGTGCATTGATGCACCGATACCTGTTTTGGTTTCAGGAGGTCTCGGACTAGAGATGACAACTCCCTGGCTTTCTCCTCCGGGAGAAACACTTTTTTCTGGACTGTATCCAGAATCATACCCAGGAACAGTAGACGTGTCGTCGGAACCAGCTGTGACTTTGGGATATTCAGAATCCAGCCATGCTGGTGCAGCACTTCCTGAGATAGTGCTACTCCCACCAACAACTGTTCCTTGGACCTTGCCTTTATTAGGAGATCGTCCAAGTACGGGATAATTAAAACTCCCTTTTTTCGAAGGAGTATCATCATTTCCGCCATAACCTTGGTAAATACCCTCAGTGCAGTGGACAATCCAAACGGCAGCGTCTGGACTTGGTAATGGCAATCCTGTACCACAAATCTGAGGTACTTCTGGTGAGGATGGTAAATGGGGACATGCAAGTAAGCATCCTTGATGTCCAGGGATACCATGTAATCCCCCTCGTCCAGGCTTGCAATAACCGCCCTGAGCGATTCCATCTTGAACTTGAATTTTTTTATGTATGTGTTCAAGGATTTCAAATTTAAAATGGGTCTCACCGAACCGTCCGGTTTCGGCACCACAAATAGTGTGGAATAGTAACCCCGGCCCTGTTGAAGTAGGGGTACTTTGATTATCACCTGCTGGGAATATAGCTTGTGAATTGCCGTTAGCACGGCCTCCCTGTCTGAGGGAGCAATCGGCAAGGCACATTTTAGGAACCGGTGGGGTGGAGACGCCTCGAATTCCAGTTTGTATCCCTGAGATACTATCTGAAGGATCCAGGGATCCACCTGTGAGCGAGCCCACTGATCGCTGAAATTCTTGAGGCGGCCCCCCACCGTGCCTGGCTCCGCCTGTGGAGCCCCACCGTCATGCGGTGGACTTGGAAGACGAAGCGGGGGAGGACTTTTGCTCCTGGGAACCTGCCGTTTGTTGCAGCCTTTCTCCCCTACCTCTGCCTCTGGACAGAAAAGACCCGCCTTTTCCACGCTTGTTTTTCTGGGTCCGAAAGGACTGAACCTGATAAAACGGCGCCTTCTTACGCTGTGAGGGGACATGGGGTAAAAATGCTGACTTCCCAGACGTTGCTGTGGAAACTAGGTCCGAGAGACCAAACCCAAATAATTCCTCACCCTTATAAGGCAAAACTTCCATGTGCCTTTTAGAATCTGCATCTCCTGTCCACTGGTGAGTCCATAAGCCTCTCCTAGCAGAAATGGACAATGCACTTACTTTAGATGCCAGCCGGCAGATTTCCCTCTGTGCATCTCTCATATATAAGACTGAGTCTTTGATATGGTCTATGGTTAGCAGAATCGTGTCTGTCTAGTGTGTCAATATTTTCTGACAGTTTATCTGACCACGCAGCGGCAGCACTGCACATCCCTGCTGACGCAATAGCTGGTCTAAGTATAATGCCTGAGTGTGTATATACAGACTTCAGGATAGCCTCCTGCTTTGTATCAGCAGGTTCCTTAAGGGTGGCCGTATCCGGAGACGGTAGTGCCACCTTTTTAGACAAACGTGTGAGCGTTTTATCCCCCCTAGGAGGTGTTTCCCAACGCAACCTATCCTCTGGCGGGAAAGGAAACGCCATTAGTACCTTCTTAGGAATTACCAATTTCTTATCAGGGAAAGCCCACGCTTCCTCACACACTTCATTTAATTCATCTGATGGGGGAAAAACTACGGGTAGTTTTTTCTCCCCAAACATAATACCCTTTTTAGTGGTACCAGGATTCATATCAGAAATGTGTAACACCTCTTTCATTGCCTCAATCATGCAGTGAATGGCTTTAGTGGGCATTAGATTAGACTCATCGTCGTCGACACTGGTGTCAGTATCAGTGTCGACATCTGCGTCTGCAAACTGAGGTAGCGGGCGTTTTAGAGCCCCTGACGACCTTTGAGGCACCTGGACAGGCACGAGCTGAGAACCCGGCTGTCCCACATTTGGCATGTCGTCAAATTTCTTATGTAAGGAGTCTATACGTGCACTCATCTCTTTCCATAAGCTCATCCACACAGGTGTCTGCCCCGCAGGGGGTGACATCCCTTCTAAAGGCATCTGCTCCGCCTCCACATCATTATCCTCATCAAACATGTCGACACAGCTGTACCGACACACCGCACACACACACAGGGGATGCTCTAACAGAGGACAGGACCCACAAAAGCCCTTTGGGGGGACAGAGTGAGAGTATGCCAGCACACACCAGAGCGCTATATAATGCAGGGACTAACTGAGTTATGTCCCCTATAGCTGCTTTTACTATATAATGTATACTGCGCCTAAAATTTGTGCCCCCCCCCTCTCTTTTTTTACCTTTTTCTGTAGTGTAGTCTGCAGGGAAGAGCCAGGGAGCTTCCTTCCAGCGGAGCTGTGAGGGAAAAATGGCGCCAGTGTGCTGAGGGAGATAGCTCCGCCCCTTTTTCGCGGACTATTCTCCCGCTTTTTCCTATATTCTGGCAGGGGTATTTTCCACATATATAGCCTCTGGGGCTATATATTGTGGTATTTTTGCCAGCCAAGGCGTTTTTATTGCTTCTCAGGGCGCCCCCCCCCCAGTGCCCTGCACCCTCAGTGACCGGAGTGTGAAGTGTGTATGAGGAGCAATGGCGCACAGCTGCAGTGCTGTGCGCTACCTTGGTGAAGACTGATGTCTTCTGCCGCCGATTTTCCGGACCTCTTCTTGCTTCTGGCTCTGTAAGGGGGACGGCGGCGCGGCTCCGGGACCGAACACCAAGGCTGGGCCTGCGGTCGATCCCTCTGGAGCTAATGGTGTCCAGTAGCCTAAGAAGCCCAAGCTGGCTGCAAGCAGGCAGGTTCGCTTCTTCTCCCCTTAGTCCCTCGCTGCAGTGAGTCTGTTGCCAGCAGGTCTCACTGAAAATAAAAAACCTAAGTCTATACTTTCTTTCTAAAGGATCAGGAGAGCCCCTAGTGTGCATCCAACCTCGGCCGGGCACAAAATCTAACTGAGGCTTGGAGGAGGGTCATAGTGGGAGGAGCCAGTGCACACCAGGTAGTCATAAATCTTTCTTAAGAGTGCCCAGCCTCCTTCGGAGCCCGCTATTCCCCATGGTCCTTTCGGAGGTCCCAGCATCCACTAGGACGTCAGAGAAAAAAAAATATTATTATTATTATTATATCCTATAGGGAGTGTAATAATCAACCACCATAGGAAATTGGCATATATGTATATACATAGTACATTCCTTTCGACAATTCGCCTAGTTACGATAAACTTTCCCGTGTACACGTGATTACACACCTTAGTAATTGCAATGGGTATCGATTATATAACCGAAGGTTGTAGGTGGTAAAATGTTAGAGAACTATTGTTATACCCTGCTGAAGGAGTAAATATCTCTCCATCTAGATACATGTCTGATATCCATGTTGTTTCATTGCTTACCTAAATACTTACCATTGCTGAGAAGGAGCGAGACCCAAATTATGTCCAGGTAAATCTGAAATACAAAAGGTTATAATATTAAAGTATTATTTGCTTCGAAATAGGATATTCCCAAGTCTACCCTACTTAAACCCCCCTTTTCACCATAACTGAACAGGGACACGGCTTGGGTGGAGACACACATACCGTTCTCAGCCCTAAGTTACCGTGGTAACCATTACCGAGGGATGGATAGAGATATAGATAGAGATATAGATATAGATGGATAGATAGATATCTCCAAAATTGTGTTTTTAAATTAAATATTAACAGTAATTAATTTCGATTTGGAATTTTTTTAGTTGCCTCTGCCGTGTTTTAAGCACACTCGTATGTATAATTTCAAGATCTTGGAGTGTAAACTGTGGATTTGTATATAAAGACAGAAGGACAACTGTTTTGCTTTTACATATTAGATTAATTAAAAGCTATATTTTAGCAATATTATATTTACTAGTAAGTGTCACACAACACAGAGACTTTCTCCCTTTCCTTACTGTCCTTATTTTATGTAAGTAACGCAGTATAAGAATACTGAGGAGTCTCCTTTCTTATACACTGGATCAGCTATATAAGGCATGTGCCAGACTGCACTGTGTGCCCCACATCAGCCACTAAATACAATACATGGAGACTGTAGAAGCTCCTCAGTTGCTGGCAGGTATGGGGGGTAATGGTTCCCTGGTGAGACACTGTCACTTCCTGTGTAACAGAGAGCAGTGAGGAAAGGGGAATAATGGGTGACAGATACCTTATGCTCAGATGCAATGGCTGTGCAGTAGGGAGACCCCTGTGTGCCCGCAGTGGGTGTCCTGATCCAGCACGTGTGTCACCCAGCAGCAGCCTTCTTCACACACACTGTCACTTCCTGCATTCACTGACCTTCCTACATAATGCCACATTCACCCAATCATGTTCTCGCATCTCAGAGTGGCGGGTGCTGCAGCCAATCATATGGTAGACAGGGGTTTTATCACCAGCCCCCATTCCTTCTAGAGGAGAAATGCATTGTGGGACATTGTTATTCAATTTCAGCAAAGCTCCGGTCACATGGTCTGTAAGGGGGCGGGGCATTGTATGTTTATGTGTCTGTGTGAGAGAGAATGATTACAGGCATCTCTCCTGGTAACTCTTTCAGGTTCAATTGCAGTGGGGATGTGACTGCTGTCTCCCATGCATTGGCTATGTGAGCATTTAGCACAACTCAGTGTAATCATCATGCGTGCTACTGGTCCCTATAGACAGAGAGTGTCCTAGAAAGTTTTTGTAAATAATTATAAAAACCCGTTTTCACACGAAAAACAACACATACATATATACATACATACATACATAGAGCGTTCCATATATATAGGCAGCGTACCATGTATACAGGTAGTGTACCATACATACAGGCAGCATACCATATATATTTCTCTGACGTCCTAGTGGATGCTGGGAACTCCGTAAGGACCATGGGGAATAGCGGCTCAGTAGGAGACTGGGCACAACTAAAGAAAGCTTTAGGACTACCTGGTGTGCACTGGCTCCTCCCCCTATGACCCTCCTCCAGACCTCAGTTAGATTTTTGTGTCCGGCCGAGCTGGATGCACACTAGGGGCTCTCCTGAGCTCCTAGAAAGAAAGTATATTTTAGGTTTTTTATTTTACAGTGAGACCTGCTGGCAACAGGCTCACTGCAACAAGGGACTAAGGGGAGAAGAAGCGAACCTACCTGCTTGCAGCTAGCTTGGGCTTCTTAGGCTACTGGACACCATTAGCTCCAGAGGGATCGACCGCAGGACCCGTCCTTGGTGTTCGTTCCCGAAGCCGCGCCGCCGTCCCCCTTACAGAGCCAGAAGCAAGAAGATGGTCGGAAAATCGGCGGCAGAAGACATCAGTCTTCACCAAGGAGCGCACAGCACTGCAGCTGTGCGCCATTGCTCCTCATGTACACCTCACACTCCGGTCACTGATGGGTGCAGGGCGCCGGGGGGGGGGACACACGCCCTGAGGGCAATATAAACACCTTGGCTGGCAAAATAATCACAATGTATAGCCCCAGAGGCTATATATGTGATAAATACCCCTGCCAGAATCCATAAAAAAGCGGGAGAAAAGTCCGCGAAAAAGGGGCGGAGCTATCTCCCTCAGCACACTGGCGCCATTTTTTCTTCACAGTGCAGCTGGAAGACAGCTCCCCAGGCTCTCCCCTGTAGTTTTCAGGCTCAAAAGGTTAAAAAGAGAGGGGGGGCACTAAATTTAGGCGCAATTATGTGTATACAAGCAGCTATTGGGGGAAAAATCACTCAGTTATAGTGTTAATCCCTGCATTATATAGCGCTCTGGTGTGTGCTGGCATACTCTCTCTGTCTCCCCAAAGGACTTTGTGGGGTCCTGTCCTCAGTCAGAGCATTCCCTGTGTGTGTGCGGTGTGTCGGTACGGCTGTGTCGACATGTTTGAGGAGAAAAGTTATGTGGAGGCGGAGCAGATGCCGATAAATGGGCTGTCGCCCCCTGTGGGGCCAACACCAGGGTGGATGGATAGGTGGAAGGTATTAACCGACAGTGTCAACTCCTTACATAAAAGGCTGGATGACGTAACAGCTGTGGGACAGCCGGCTTCCCAGCCCGCACCTGTCCAGGCGTCTCAAAAGTCATCAGGGGCTCAAAAACGCCCGCTACCTCAGATGACAGACACAGATGTCGACACGAAGTATGACTCCAGTGTCGACGAGGTTGAGACATATACAAAATCCACTAGGACCATCCGTAGCATAATCTCGGCAATAAAAAATGTGTTACACATTTCTCTAACGTCCTAGTGGATGCTGGAAACTCCGAAAGGACCATGGGGAATAGCGGCTCCGCAGGAGACTGGGCACAACTAAAGAAAGCTTTAGGTCACCTGGTGTGCACTGGCTCCTCCCACTATGACCCTCCTCCAAGCCTCAGTTAGATTTTTGTGCCCGGCCGAGCTGGAGGCACACTAGGGGCTCTCCTGAGCTTCTAGAAAGAAAGTATATGTTACGTTTTTTATTTTACAGTGAGACCTGCTGGCAACAGGCTCACTGCACCGAGGGACTAAGGGGAGAAGAAGCGAACCTACCTGCTTGCAGCTAGCTTGGGCTTCTTAGGCTACTGGACACCATTAGCTCCAGAGGGATCGACCGCTTGGAACTGGCCTTGGTATTCGTTCCCGGAGCCGCGCCGCCATCCCCCTTACAGAGCCAGAAGCAAGAAGAGGTCCGGGAAATCGGCGGCAGAAGACATCAGTCTTCACCAAGGTAGCGCACAGCACTGCAGCTGTGCGCCATTGCTCCTCCTACACACTTCACACTCCGGTCACTGAGGGTGCAGGGCACTGGGGGGGGGGGAGGGGGCGCCCTGAAAAGCAATAAAAACACCTTGGCTGGCAAATATATCACAATATATAGCCCCAGAGGCTATATATGTAATAAATACCCCTGCCAGAATCCATTAAAAAACGGGAGAAAAGTCAGTGAAAAAGGGGCGGAGCTATCTCCCTCAGCACACTGGCGCCATTTCTCCCTCACAGCTCTGTTGGAAGGAAGCTCCCTGGCTCTCCCCTGCAGTCTGCACTACAGAAAAGGGTTAAAAAGAGAGGGGGGGGCACTAAATTTAGGCGCAGTAAATATAATAGCAGCTATAGGGGACATAATTCAGTTAGTCCCTGCATTATATAGCGCTCTGGTGTGTGCTGGCATACTCTCACTCTGTCTCCCCAAAGGGCTTTTGTGGGTCCTGTCCTCTGTTAGAGCATTCCCTGTGTGTGTGCGGTGTGTCGGTACGGCTGTGTCGACATGTTTGAGGAGGAAAATTATGCGGAGGCGAAGCAGATGCCTATAGAAGTGATGTCACCCCCTGCGGGGCAGACACCTGAGTGGATGGTTTTATGGAAGGAATTACGTGCAAGTGTCGACTCCTTACACAAAAAATTTGACGACATGCCAAATGCGGGACAGCCGGCTTCTCAGCTCGTGCCTGCCCAGGCGTCTCAAAGGCCATCAGGGGCTCTAAAACACCCGCTACCTCAGATGGCAGACGCAGATGTCGACACGGATACTGATACCAGTGTCGACGACGATGAGTCAAATCTAATGTCCACTAAGGCCATTCGTTGCATGATTGAGGCAATGAAAGAGGTGTTACACATTTCTGATATAAACCCAGGTACCACTAAAAAGGGTATTATGTTTGGGGAGAAAAAACTACCCATAATTTAATTCTTCTGATGGGGAAAAAACTAAGTGTGTGAAGAAGCGTGGGCTTTCCCCGATAAAAGATTGGTAATCTCTAAAAAGTTACTAATGGCGTTCCCTTTCCCGCCAGAGGATTGGGCACGTTGGGAAACACCTCCTAGGGTGGATAAAGGGCTCACACGTTTGTCAAAAAAGGTGGCACTACCATCTCCGGATACGGCCGCCCTCAAGGAGCCTGCAGATAGGAAGCAGGAGGCTATCCTGAAGTCTGTATGCACACACTCAGGCATTATACTTAGACTAGCTATTGCGTCAGCATGAATGTGCAGTGCTGCCGCTGCGTGGTCAGATTCCCTGTCAGAAAATATTGACACCCTAGACAGGGACACTATTCTGCTAACCATAGATCATATAAAAGACTCAGTCTTATACATGAGAGATGCACAGAGGGAGATCTGCCAGCTGGCATCTAAAATAAGTGCATTGTCCATTTCTGCTAGGAGAGGCTTATGGACTCGGCAGTGGACAGGGGATGCAGATTCTAAAAGGCACATGGAAGTTTTGCCTTATAAGGGTGAGGAGTTATTCGGGGATGGTCTCTCGGACCTAGTTTCCACAGCAACAGCTGGGAAGTCAGCAATTTTACCCCATGTTCCCTCACAGCCTAAGAAGGCGCCGTTTTATCAGGTACAGTCCTTTTGGACCCAGAAAAACAGGTGAGGAAAAGGCGGGTCCTTTCTGTCCAGAGGCAGAGGTAGGGGAAAAAGGCTGCAACAAACAGCAGGTTCCCAGGAGCAAAGGTCCTCCCCCGCTTCTTCCAAGTCCGCCGCATGACGGTGGGGGGCCACCTCAAAAATGTCAGCGATCAGTGGGCTCGCTCACAGGTGGATCCCTGGATCCTTCAAATAGTATATCAGGGGTACAAGCTGGAATTCGAGGCATCTCCACCCCACCGGTTCCTAAAATCTGCCTTGCCGATTACTCCCTCAGACAGGGAGGCTGTGCTAGCGGCAATTCACAAGCTGTATTCCCAGCAGGTGAAATCAAGGTACCCCTCCTTCAACAAGGCCGGGGTTACTATTCCAAAATGTTTGGGGTACCGAAACTGGATGGTTCGGTGAGACCCATTCTAAAATTGAAATCTTTGAACACTTATATATGAAGGTTCAAGTTCAAGATGAAATCGCTCAGGGCGATTATTGCAAGCCTGGAGAATTTCAGGGTATCACTGGACATCATGGATGCTTACCTGCATGTCCCTATCTACCCTCCTCACCAGGGGTACCTCAAAATTGTGGTACAGGATTGTCATTACCAATTCCAGACGTTGCCGTTGGTCTGTCCCCGGCACCGAGGGTATTTACCAAGGTAATGGCCGGAATAATTATCCCGTACTTGGACGATCTCCTTATAAAGGCGAGGTCCAGGGAGCAGTTGTTGGTCGGAGTAGCACTATCTCGGGAAGTGCTACGACAGCACGGCTGGATTCTGAATATTCCAAAGTCGCAGCTGGTTCCTACGACAAGTCTACTGTTCCTGGGTATGGTTCTGGACACAGACCAGAAATAAGTGTTTCTCCCGGAGGGGAAAGCCAAGGAGTTGTCATCTCTAGTCAGAGGCCTCCTGAAACCAAAACAGGTCTCGGTGCATCACTGCACGCGAGTCCTGGGAAAGATGGTAGCTTCTTACGAAGCAATTCCATTCGGCATGTTCCATGCAAGAACTTTTCAGTGGGAACTTGTTGGACAAGTGATCCGGATCGCATCTTCAGATGCATCGGCTGATAACCCTGTCTCCAAGGACCAGGGTGTCTCTGCTGTGGTGGCTGCAGAGTGCTCATCTCTAAGAGGGCCACAGATTCGGCATACAGGACTGGATCCTGGCGACCACGGATGCCAGCCTTCGAGGCTGGGGGTCAGTCACACAGGGAAGAAACTTCCAGGGACAAATCAGGAGATTTCCCTACATAAATATATGGAACTGAGGGCCATTTACAATGCCCTAAGTCAGGCAAGACCCCTGCTTCGGAACCAGCCGGTACTGATCCAATCAGACAACATCACGGCAGTCGCCCATGTAAACTGACAGGGTGGCACAAGAAGCAGGATGGCGATGGTAGAAGCCACAAGGATTCTCCGATGGGCGGAAAATCACGTGTTAGCACTGTTAGCAGTGTTCATTCCGGGAGTGGACAACTGGGAAGCAGACTTCCTCAGAAGACACAACCTACACCCGGGAGAGTGGGGACTTCATTTAGAAGTCTTTCAACTGATTGTAAACCGTTGGGAAAGGCCACAGGTGGACATGATGGCGTCCCGCCTAAACAAAAAGCTAGAAAGATATTGCGCCAGGTCGAGAGACCCTCAGGCAATAGCTGTGGACGCTCTAGTGACACCGTGGGTGTACCAGTCGGTTTATGTGTTCCCTCCTCTTCCTCTCATACCCAGGGTACTGAGGATAATAAGGAAAAGAGAAGTAAGAACTATACTCATTGTTCCGGATTGGCCAAGAAGAACTTGGTACCTGGAAATTCAAGAAATAATCTCAGAGGACCCATGGCCTCTACCGCTCAGACATTCCTACTGCAGCAGGCTCCCTGTCTGTTCCAAGACTTACCGCGGCTGCGTTTGACGGCATGGCGGTTGAACGCCGGATCCTGAAGGAAAAGGGCATTCAGGAGAAAGTCATTCCTACGCTGATTAAAGCCAGGAAAGATGTAACTGCAAAACACTATCACCGCATATGGCGGAAATATGTTCGTGGTGCGAGGCCAGGAAGGCCCCAACAGAGGAATTTCAGCTGGGTCGATTTCTGCACTTCCTACAGGCAGGAGTGCCTATGGGCCTAAAATTGGGTCCCATTAAGGTACAGATCTCGGCTCTTTAGAATATCTTCCATAAAGAACTGGCTTCATTGCCTGAAGTTCAGACATTTGTCAGGGGAGTGCTGCATATTCAGCCCCCCTTTTGTGCCTCCAGTGGCACCTTGGGATCTCAACGTGGTGTTGGGTTTCCTAAAGTCACATTGGTTTGAGCCACTCAAAACCGTGGATTTAAAATATCTCACGTGGAAAGTGGTCATGCTGTTGGCCTTGGCTTCGGCCAGGCATGTGTCAGAATTGGTGGTTTTATCATGTAAAAGCCCTTATCTGATTTTTCATGTGGATAGGGCAGAATTGCAGACTCGTCCCAAATTCCTCCCTAAGGTGGTATCAGCTTTTCATTTGAACCACCCTATTGTGGTGCCTGCGGCTACTAAGGACTTGGAGGATTCCAAGTTACTGGACGTAGTCAGGGCCTTGAAAACTTATGTTTCCAGGACGGCTGGAGTCAGAAAAACTGACTCGCTGTTTATTCTGTATGCACCCAACAAGGTGGGTGCTCCTGCTTCAAAGCAGACTATTGCTCGCTGGATTTGTAGCACAATTTGGCTTGCGCATTCTGCGGCTGGACTGCCGCATCCTAAATCTGTAAAAGCCCAATCCACAAGGAAGGTGGGCTCTTCTTGGGCGGCTGCCCGAGGGGTCTCGGCTTTACAACTTTGCCGAGCTGCTACTTGGTCAGGGTCAAACACGTTTGCAAAATTCTACAAATTTGATACCCTGGCTGAGGAGGACCTTGAGTCTCTCATTCGGTGTTGCAGAGTCATCCGCACTCTCCCGCCCGTTTGGGAGCTTTGGTATAATCCCCATGGTCCTTACGGAGTTCCCAGCATCCACTAGGACGTCAGAGAAAATAAGATTTTACTCACCGGTAAATCTATTCCTCATAGTCCGTAGTGGATGCTAGACGCCCATCCCAAGTGCGGATTGTCTGCAATACTTGTATATAGTTATTGCCTAACTAAAGGGTTATTATTGTGAGCCATCTGTTGAGAGGCTCCGTTATATTTCATACTGTTAACTGGGTATAGTATCATGAGTTATACGGTGTGATTGGTGTGGCTGGTATGAGTCTTACCCGGGATTCAAAATGCTTCCTTATTGTGTCAGCTCTTCCGGGCACAGTATCCTAACTGAGGTCTGGAGGAGGGTCATAGTGGGAGGAGCCAGTGCACACCAGGTAGTCCTAAAGCTTTCTTTAGTTGTGCCCAGTCTCCTGCGGAGCCGCTATTCCCCATGGTCCTTACGGAGTTCCCAGCATCCACTATGGACTACGAGAAATAGATTTACCGGTGAGTAAAATCTTATTTTTTTTCCAGAGGGCACCGGGGTAAGTGAAAGCAGTTGGGATGAGTGCCGACCCATGCACAACCTCTATATATATATATATATATATATATATATATATATACACACACACACTGCTCAAAAAATAAAGGGAACACTAAAATAACACATCCTAGATCTGAATGAATGTAATATTCTTATTAAATACGTTGTTCTTTACATAGTTGAATGTGCTGACAACAAAATCGCACAAAAATTATCAATGGAAATCAAATTTATTAACCTATGGAGATCTGGATTTGGAGTCACACTTAAAATTAAAGTGGAAAAACACTACAGGCTGATCCAACTTTGATGTAATGTCCTTAAAACAAGTCAAAATGAGTCTCAGTAGTGTGTGGCCTCCACGTGCCTGTATGACCTCCCTACAACACCTAGGCATGCTCCTGTTGAGGTGGCGGATGGTCTCCTGAGGGATCTCCTCCCAGACCTGGACTAAAGCATCCGCCAACTCCTGGACAGTCTGTGGTGCAACATGGTGTTGGTGGATGGTGCGAGACATGATGTCCCAGATGTGCTCAATTGGATTCAGGTCTGGGGAACGGATGGGCCAGTCCATTGCATCAATGCCTTCGTCTTGCAGGAACTGCTGACACACTCCAGCCACATGAGGTCTAGCATTGTCTTGTATTAGGAGGAACCCAGGGCCAACCACACCAGCATATGGTCTCACAAGGGGTCTGAGGATCTCATCTCGGTACCTAATGGCAGTCAGGCTACCTCTGGGGAGCACATAGATGGCTGTGTGGCCCCCCAAAGAAATGCCACCTCACACCATTACTGACCCACTGCCAAACCAGTCATGCTGGAGGATGTTGCAGACAGCAGAACATTCTCCTTGGCATCTCCAGACTCTATCACGTCTGTCACATGTGCTCAGTGAGAACCTGCTTTCATCTGTGAAAAGCACTGGGCGCTAGTGGCGAATTTGCCAATCTTGGTGTTCTCTGGAAAATGCCAAACGTCCTGCACGGTGTTGGGCTGTAAGCACAACCTCCACCTGTGGACGTCGGGCCCTCATACCACCTCGTGGAGTCTGTTTCTGATCGTTTGAGTAGACACATGTACATTTGTTGCTTGCTGGATGTCATTTTGCAGGGCTCTGGCAGTGCTCCTCCTGTTCCTCCTTGCACAAAGGTGGAGGTAGCGGTCCTGCTGCTGGGTTGTTGCCCTCCACGGCCTCCTCCACGTCTCCTGATGTACTGGCATGTCTCCTGGTAGCGCCTCCATGTTCTGGACACTACGCTGACAGACACAGCAAACCTTCTTGCCACAGCTTGCATTGATGTGCCATCCTGGATGAGCTGCACTACGTGAGCCACTTGTGTGGGTTGTAGACTCCGTCTCATGCTACCACTAGAGTGAAAGCACTGCCAGCTTTCAAAAAAGTGACCAAAACATCAGCCAGAAAGCATAGGAGCTGAGAAGTGGTCTGTGGTCACCACCTGCAGAACAACTCCTTTATTGAGGGTGTCTTGCTAATTGACTATAATTTCCACCTGTTGTCTATTCCATTTGCACAACAGCATGTGAAATTGACTGTCAATCAGTGTTGCTTCCTAAATGGACAGTTTGATTTCACAGAAGTGTGATTGACTTGGAGTTACATTGTTTTGTTTAAGTGTTCCCTTTATTTTGAGCAGTGCATATATATATATATATATATGTGTGTGTGTGTGTGTGTGTGTGTGTGTGTGTGTGTGTGTATATATATATATATTCACAGGAACAGTCCACACTCTGGCCTTATCCACAAATGCTGGGGTGACTTCCATAAAGTAATGAATCTTCAAGATCCATTAGTACTAATATATCCAATAAAGTAGGAGCACTCACCAGTCTTCATAGTATTCTCATTTTTATTAGCAGCAAGACATCATTTGAGGGGTGTAATCGACGTTTCGGTTCCCTGTGGAACCTTTGTCAAGATCATAGAACATAATGGATGGTCCCCTTGATGGTGTAGGAGCTTCCGCAGTATAGTAAATATATTGATTCACGCTTTTTTGCATTGATTAAGATATTTACTGTTAATCACAAAATGTGTTCATGTGCCCTTAAAAATATTGGACAGATATATTCAGACTTTATACCTCGAATATCTTGTTTTAAAGTATGACGTGTTCAAGGACAAGGCAACGCCAGATGTATCCAAGGCTAATTGGAAAGAAGTTTATGTCCGAAAGACTGATAAACGAAGCACTAACCATTTTCTAGAATGTTCTAATTGCTAATTATAATCTTGTATGACAATTGATGTATTACAGTTTTTGAGACATACATGGTGTATTCTGATTGGCTAAATGTATTGGCAAACATGAATCCTTTGCCTTCCAGATATAAAATAAACCTTATATGGCCCCTAAGCCAGGTCAACTATGGACTGCTTAGGTTACACATGATCCTGTGTCACCTTTTCATTCACTGATCTCCAACCGGTTGCAAAAGAAACAGAATTCTGACTGATGACTGCAGAGAGTTTATAGACCAGACCTGAATAGGTTAACATACCCTAACATTTGGGAGCATCGTCCGGAGATATTCCAGCATCTCCTCCACTGGCAACAAAACCTCTGATCATTCAGGAATCGCTGATAAAAAAAAACGGTAAGTGAGATTTAATGTGTAGATTTCTACCTGCTCATTTGAATCAGCGTTTCTTGAATGAATCTGCGGAAGTCCAGTCGGGAAGGTCAGAGAATATCTTAAAGAGCGCAGTGTCAGTCAGAAGAAACTTTTTAAGGTACCATACATTTATGTTATATTGTTGAATTGTGGGTAAATATCTTCAGCTAATTTGTCACAAGTGTACAGGGGGAATGAATCAAATATCCAGAAAAATTTTACATTTTTTAAAAGGTGGCGTATGGCCAAGGTGTATTCTAATGCTGATAAACAGTTTGAATTGATAAATAACCAAAGAGGTATATGCAAATCTTGTACCTATGTTGTTGTGTTAAGAAAATACAAAGGGTCTGTAGCACCGAGATTGTGGCAATTACAAGCACTGAAGTCTCATTTGGTTATGTGGAAAATGGTGATGAATTTTATTGTAAAATAGGTTGTCATTTTAAAAAGGGAATTGTTGGAACATTACAGTAAGAATGATTGATCTAACATCATAACCTATTGGCCTAGGAACCACATAATCCCAGGTCTAAGACTGTTATGCACACCAGTGCCTGCAGGAAAGTACTGGTGTCAGGACTGTTATGCACTCCAGTGCCTGCAGGAATGTACTGGTGTTTGAACTGTTATGCAAAACAAATGGACTCACAGACAGACTGCGGAATATGACATAACGTACACAGAAGGTGATAGGGTAACAAAATACACACAAAGTGAACAGAGAAGCCCAGAGGCTAAGGAACTGGGTATCTCCCTTGTATTAGAACTGCTCAGATGGGAAAAGCAAGATGTTGTGTTTTAATACGTAGAGAACCCGAAATGCTGTTGCTAAGGGCAACAGCAAAACCCTAAAGGGTTACCAACGGGTGTGGCAGTAAACTCCTTGGTCAGAGATGGAATGATAGACACAAGGAGAGTCTCCACAATCCTAATTCTCACTTGCAGTGCACAGGTTCAGCTTACTGCCACTAAACTGACCCCTGACACCTAGCACAGTGAGACAGGATTAGACAGGCAAGTCTTAGAATACAGCCGCAAACTTGCTAAGTTCACAGAGTAGTAACAGAACCCCAGCAAGCTAAACGACTGACTCCAGTCTTACTGCTAGGTCTGGATTGGCAGAGTGTAATACCAAATCCCCAGGCCTATTTGCAGTAAGCAACAAACAAATACAAAGCTACACAGTACTGGCTAACTTTCATGAACTGACTAACCAACAAAGATTCAGCAGCATCTGCTTACCCTGAAAAGAGGCCTTATAAAGCAGGTGCTGTCCACGCCCCACTCAGACCTCACAGACTGTGAGCACAAAAACCAGCACCGGATCCCCTGCCATGCACAGAGCCTATAACCACTGCACAGCAAAAGACCCGAACCGGAGTATCAGCTGCGCTCAGGTTACTCCGCTAGCACTTGTCTCCCGGTTGCCATGACGACGTGGCAGCACAGGGCAGGAGACCCTAACAGTACCCCCCCTCTGATGAGGGGTCAAAGAACCCCTACCACCGGGTTTATCGGGGAACTGCGAGAAGAAAGAGCGTATCAGTCTGGGGGCATGAAGATCACAACTGCACACCCACGACCGCTCCTCCGGGCCATACCCCTTCCAGTGCACCAAAAATGACAGCCGACCCCGAACCACCTTGGAGTCAAGAATCCTTTCAACAACAAACTCCCTCTGGCCACGTATCAGAAGAGGGGAAGGTCTTCCACTGGAAGAAGGATTACTAATCGCCCGTTTTAAAAGGGAACAATGAAATGTTTTATTGATACCCAAAGAACGGGGCAGATCTAACTGAAATGCCACCGCATTGATAACCCTGGTGATCTTATAAGGGCCGATGAACCGGGGGCCTAACTTATGAGATGGCGCTGTCAACTTCAAATTCTTGGTAGACAACCAGACGAAGTCTCCTAATTTGAAGCTGCAGGGTCTTTTCCGCTTATCAAAAACCCTTTTGGTCACTAATGACACAGACACAAGGGCTTTCTTCACTTTCCGCCAAATACCTCTAAGGATCGAAACCACAGAGGAACCACCAGGCGTGGAGTCCAGGGGGTCAAAAGAATTGGCCTTAGGATGATGCCCATACACACAAAGGAAGGGAGAGATCCCTGTAGCAGAGTGAGCCGCGTTGTTATAGGCAAACTCCGCCATGGACAGATGAGCAACCCAGTCAGTCTGACACTTGGAGACATAACACCTGAGGAACTGCTCCAAGGACTGGTTCACCCTTTCAGTCTGCCCATTAGACTGCGGATGGTAGCCCGACGACAAGCTGACAGAAATCTGGAGATCGGAACAAAATGCCCTCCAGAATTTGGCCACAAACTGGGATCCGCGGTCAGAGACCACATCAAGTGGCAACCCGTGGAGACGCACAACATGCAGCATAAATAATTCAGACAGGCGTCTGGCCGATGGCAGCCCAACCAGTGGAACGAAGTGCGCCATCTTCGAAAACCTGTCATCGACAACCCAGATGGCTGTCATCCCCGAGGATTTGGGCAAGTCCACCACAAAATCCATTGAAATGTGGGTCCATGGCTTAGATGGGATAGAGAGTGGATGTAATGGGCCAACAGGAACCCCTCTAGGAATCTTATTTCGGGCACAGATGTCACATGCTCGAACCCACTGATCCACATCCTTAGCCACCGAGGGCCACCACACCGCCCTAGATAGCAACTCCCGAGTTCTGGCAATACCCGGGTGACCTGCAGACTTCTTGGCATGGAATTCTAGGAACACTCGCTGTCTTAACCTAGGAGGCACAAACAAAAGACCTACCGGAAGGTCTGGAGGAGCCTGCTCCTGTGCTCTAGGACTAATGATAAGAGGTCCTTGGTAATGCCCACTTTAATACATGATGGGGAAACAATGGGCAACGGCTCCTCGGTGGTCTCCTGGATTGGAGCAAAACTCCGCGAGAGCGCATCAGCCTTGATGTTTTTTGACCCAGGGCGATATGTTATCAAAAAATTAAAGCGAGCAAAAAACAAAGCCCATCGTGCCTGCCTGGCATTGAGACGCTTCGCTGACTCTAAATATGCCAGATTCTTATGGTCAGTGAGAATTGAGACCACAAACTTAGCCCCCTCAAGCCAGTGTCTCCACTCCTCGAGTGCATCCTTAATAGCCAACAATTCCCGGTTACCCACGTCATAATTCATCTCGGCAGGCGAAAATTTACGGGAAAAGTAAGCACAGGGATGAAGGCGATTATCAGACACTCCCATCTGAGAAAGCACTGCCCCAATACCCATCTCAGAGGCATCCACCTCCACCACAAAAGGACGCTCTGGATCTGGGTGTCGCAGCACCTTGGCCGAAACAAATGCCCTTTTGAGACGGGCAAAAGCCGCTTTAGCCTCACAAGACCAGTGAGCAACATCCGCCCCTTTCTTAGTGAGTGCCACCAAGGGCGCCACTATAGACGAAAATCCAGCGATAAATCGTCTATAAAAATTCGCAAAGCCCAGGAAACGCTGAAGCGCCTTCAAACTAGTGGGCTGCACCCAATCCAGGACAGCCTGTACCTTGGAACCCTCCATTTGGAAACCTTCTGGGGAGATAATATATCCTAGAAATGCGATTTGCTGAACTTCAAATTCGCACTTCTCCAGCTTCGCCCCAAGCCGGTGGTCTCTGAGTTTCTGGAGGACTAAGCGTACATGCTTCCGATGTTCCTCCAGGGAATGGGAGAAGATTAGGATGTCATCTAAGTATACAACTAAGAATCTATCCAAATATTCCCTGAGCACATCATTCATGAAATCCTGGAAGACTGCCGGGGCATTACAGAGCCCAAAAGGCATCACCAAATATTCATAATGCCCTGAGTGGGTATTAAAGGCAGTCTTCCATTCATCCCCCTCTCTTATTCGGATTAGATTGTACGCACCGCGTAGGTCAATCTTAGAAAAAATGGTGGCAGTACGAAGCTGGTCAAACAAGACCGAAATGAGAGGCAGTGGGTATGAGTTTTTAATCGTGATACGGTTCAATTCCCTGAAGTCGATGCAGGGTCGCAACGAACTGTCCTTTTTACCCACGAAGAAGAACCCCGACCCAACTGGAGACTGTGAAGGTCTGATAAATCCCTTAGCCAAGTTCTCCTGAATGTACTCTGCCATAGCCTGAGTCTCAGGACGTGACAGGGAGTACAACCTGCTCTTGGGAAGCTTAGCATTTGGCAACAAATCAATGGCACAGTCATAGGGGCGATGGGGAGGTAGTACCTCTGCAACTTTTTTGGAGAACACGTCCGCAAAATCTGCATAACACCCTGGCAATCCTGGCAAACTTAGCTGCGAGAGCCTGACTGGAAGGCTCAAGCAACTCCTGAAACAATCAGTACCCCAACTAAGAATCTCCCCAGAGACCCAGTCAAATTGAGGATTGTGGGCCCTTAACCAGGGTAACCCCAACACCAATGGGGCAAAAGTACAGACAGTCACATAAAAGGACAATTTTTCAGAGTGTGTGGCTCCAATAAACAAAGAAATCTGGCTAGTGCAAGAGGTAATTTTACCTTGGGATAATGGTTCCCCGTTTAACCCACAAATCTCAATCTCCGATGCCAAGGGTACTAAGGGAACAGAGTGTTTCAGGGCGAATTGGCGGTCCATAAAAACCCCGTCGGCCCCACTGTCCACAAAGGCCTCAGTCTTGACAGTTTGACCAAGGATCTTCAAGGTCACCGGAATGATAAAAGTCTTCTTGGGAAATTCTGACTTCTGGCCTGACAGGATATTTCCCATCACCCTCAGGCCCTGAAGTTTTCCGGCTTTTCTGGGCATGATACTACCACATGACCTTTATTCCCACAGTACAAACACAACCCCTGCTGTCTCCTCCGCGTCTTCTCACGCGAGGAGAGGCGGGTAGCCCCAATCTGCATAGGCTCCTCGGAAAATTCCTCAGAGTCTGAGGTTCCCTTGGGAAGGAAGGAAATCTCAGGCTCCCTTTCAAGCCTACGCTCTCTCAGCCGTCTATCCACCCGGATGGATAACTGCATGAGCTGATCCAAGCTATCAGGCAAGGGATATTGTACCAGTTGTTCCTTTATCTGGTTAGAAAGACATCTTCGGTACTGGTGTCTCAGGGCTGGGTCATTCCACTGGGTATCATGGGCCAACCTCCGAAACTCCGTACAGTAAACCTCAACTGGCCTTCGCCCTTGCTTAAGGATCGAAATCTGAGCCTCGGCTGAGGCCGTCTTGTCAGGGTCATCATACAACATGCCCAGTGCCGTAAAAAAAGCATCAACACTTTTAAGCGACGGACAGTCAGGCTGCAACCCATATGCCCAGACCTGTGGGTCTCCTTGTAGCAAGGAAATCACCATGCCCACCCGCTGAATCTCCGACCCAGAAGACTGAGGCCTAAGCCGGAAGTATAGCTTGCAGCTCTCCTTGAAACAAAAGAACTGCGAGCGATCTCCAGAAAAACGATCCGGGAGATTTACTTTCGGCTCCTTAACCCCTGCAGGTGCTGCTGCTGCGGGAGCTCCGCCAGCAGCCTGGGAGGTGTGCATTTTAATGGACAAATCATTAAATTGTCGAGTCAGGACCTGCACCTGATCGACCACCTGTTGCAACGTATTTTGAGGGGTATGCTCCATATTCCCACAAAATTTCAACAGGAGTATTAGGCTGCTGAATATGTTATGCACACCAGTGCCTGCAGGAAAGTACTGGTGTCAGGACTGTTATGCACTCCAGTGCCTGCAGGAATGTACTGGTGTTTGAACTGTTATGCAAAACAAATGGACTCACAGACAGACTGCGGAATATGACATAACGTACACAGAAGGTGATAGGGTAACAAAATACACACAAAGTGAACAGAGAAGCCCAGAGGCTAAGGAACTGGGTATCTCCCTTGTATTAGAACTGCTCAGATGGGAAAAGCAAGATGTTGTGTTTTAATACGTAGAGAACCCGAAATGCTGTTGCTAAGGGCAACAGCAAAACCCTAAAGGGTTACCAACGGGTGTGGCAGTAAACTCCTTGGTCAGAGATGGAATGATAGACACAAGGAGAGTCTCCACAATCCTAATTCTCACTTGCAGTGCACAGGTTCATCTTACTGCCACTAAACTGACCCCTGACACCTAGCACAGTGAGACAGGATTAGACAGGCAAGTCTTAGAATACAGCCGCAAACTTGCTAAGTTCACAGAGTAGTAACAGAACCCCAGCAAGCTAAACGACTGACTCCAGTCTTACTGCTAGGTCTGGATTGGCAGAGTGTAATACCAAATCCCCAGGCCTATTTGCAGTAAGCAACAAACAAATACAAAGCTACACAGTACTGGCTAACTTTCATGAACTGACTAACCAACAAAGATTCAGCAGCATCTGCTTACCCTGAAAAGAGGCCTTATAAAGCAGGTGCTGTCCACGCCCCACTCAGACCTCACAGACTGTGAGCACAAAAACCAGCACCGGATCCCCTGCCATGCACAGAGCCTATAACCACTGCACAGCAAAAGACCCGAACCGGAGTATCAGCTGCGCTCAGGTTACTCCGCTAGCACTTGTCTCCCGGTTGCCATGACGACGTGGCAGCACAGGGCAGGAGACCCTAACAAAGACCCATGTGCCCGTGCAGCCTCAAACAGCTGCCGTGCACACAGATAACAGATATAGCATTTACTGTCATCCTTGTTTTTGGATCCTTGCACTGTTGTATGTACTCTGCCAATATGCTTTTGAAAAGGTGGGGGGAGTCGGGTTGTCTGCTGAATAATGAAACCAGTGTCAGTAACTAGATTCTCCTGCACACATTGTACTGTATATATTGTATGTCCCTATGCAAGACAGTTAAGGGGTAGGATTGGGTCAGTAATAAAGAACAGCTACTGTCTGAAAGAGACACAAGGTGAACGTATTCCAAGAATAGTGAGGAGTTTACCAAGAACACAAGGAACAACAGGGGTACTGGTACAAGCAGGAGTCTATATAGGCAGAGGGATAGACCCTTGGAGTGACTTAACAATAATATTAGGGACGCATCTCAGTGATCCAGAAGAAATAATCTATTATGCAAGTCTCACTTGGGGAGCAGTACTAACAGATTTTCCACCAACACAGGGAGGAAGGGACAACACTACAACCCCAGTCATTTGTCCACAGACGGATTTAAGGAGCTTTTTAGGTACAAGGATAGAAGAGATTCTTCAGAGTCAGCGTCTCACAAGGAGATTTTAATTCCCTCAAAAGGGGTTGCTAAAATACCACAACAGGATGGGTTCAAACCCGTGGATATTGTTAGTAACAGGGAGGGGAGGAAAGCTCTAAAAGGAGATTTTAAGTCCCTCAAAAGGGGTTGCTAAAATACCACAACAGGATGGGTTCAAACCCGTGGATATTGTTCGTAACAGGGAGGGGAGGAAAGCTCTAAAAGGAGATTTTAAGTCCCTCAAAAGGAGTTACTAAATACAACATCAGGAGGGGTTCCGCGCACATTCACCCAGGCATGGGAGCGCAGTCTGTAAAGATGTCAGGGCCCGACAAACCCGTGGATATTGTTAGTAACAGGGAGGGGAGGAAAGCATTGAAAGGAATAAGTAAAATTTTCAAAAGAGCAGGTTTTCCGTCAGAAGGGACACTAGACTTAGAGAAATGGGAAAAATTTGCCTCCTGTAACAAGAGTTGGATAATTAAGCATAATTGTAGAGATCAAGTATCTATCTGGATCACTGTAGCACAAGAAAGAGAAAATGAAAAAATAAGAAAAGCCAAAGAAAAGAATGCCATACCGAAGGTAACAGTTCACGTTGTCCAGGAACAAAGCAAGTGGAAAATCAGAAGCCCAACGCAAGGGGCCACAGGAAGGAGCTCAAAAGAAGGAACCAAGCAAGATGACAGAAAGTGTTATTTCTGCAAGCAAAAAGGACATTTCAAGAAGAATTGCAAAAAATACAAGGAATGGTGTGAAAACCAGCAAGAAAAACCTAAAACATGAAGAAGTGGCTTCCCGAGGTACCTCCCTGCCAAAACACCATCTGAACAAGAAAATGATCAAGTGACCCTTGTACTGCCAACAGGTCACCAATATCAATGCATTATAGACTCTGGAGCAAGCCGAACAATTTTAAAGCAGCAAGAGGTACCAAGTGAATTAATGACCACTGAGACCTAGTCCAGCAACAGCACCTCCACACTATACCCCACCCCTATACCCAGACATGCATGCACACCCAGGTACCCCTAGTATGAACAGAATTGAATCATCTGCAAGCTTACTAACAGTGAAATTGAAAAGAGATGAACCAGGAAAAGAGTGACGAATAATCAGCCCTATCTTGGAAGGATCTGTGGTTGAAAACCCGAATGATTTACCTGAGCTATGTGTACAGAGTATGCCCCAGTGTCCTGATACTTTATCACAAGAAACCCCAACAAGATCAAACCAAAGAAACTGGGCACCTAAAGTTCCCCTCATGTTTAAACGAGTGGTGGACACCTGGAATCAAGCTATGAGTCCAGTAAACAATTGTCCACAATCAGGAACTATAGGCGAAAGGGTGCAAATCAGGTGAAGAGGAGAAGCAAGGGGTCAAGACACAGCCTCTACAGCTTTTCATGCCCAGGTGCATAATGTACAGAATAAAGTGACATATTTTCCAGAAAGATTGTGTCCGGTATGTCAGTTTTGCGTTCCAGAAGGATATGGACATTGCCCAAATTGTGGAAACTGGATTTCACCCCATGAACCACCATGCCAAGATATCTATGTGACTAGAAATGCTGAAAGACGGTCATCATTGCCTGTTTCTCTGTATCCAGCACAAGTACAGAGAATACGCAACCCAGATAATGCAGCCAGGACGAACGAACCATACATCGTACAGAGCCAACACCACAAATAATGGTATGGCAATGGCCTCGCAAATATAGTTGCAGAGTCCCCAGATCCTAGAAAAAACCCAACAGCATTTTATGCCTATATGGAAAGAATTCAAACCATATGGACACCGGCATGGGTCGACTACCACCAGTTGTGTGAGGCTATACTAGGACCAGAAACTGCCCAAACAGTAAGCACCATGTTAAAAGCAGATGCAGTAGATGATTGCCCAGCCATAACGGACGTTCCGACAGAGGGAAATTGAACAACGTTTGAAAGTGGAAAGATGTACATGACAAGACTTAAGAGATGGTGTCATGCACAGACACTCAGGGCACCAGCAGCCCCAGACTTGAAACAGGAGAAGACTGAGTCCATCAGAACTTACTATGATAAAGTCACTATATGACACACAAGATGATAGAATATGAAGGTGTGCAACTCCTGTGTCGGCAACAGTGTACTCAGTCACCACTGGCAGTTCGATAAAAGTGACTTTACCCACAGGAGACCCAAGGGTTTCAAGAGCTGTTTTTATGCACAACCAGATTCCTCTACGTTTACTTACAGATCAAGCCATTGCAACGACTGGATTGGGAGGTTAAGCCCTACCCCTGCAAGAAAGCAAAGATGTAACCTGAAATACAAGCTGCTATACAAGACTATCTCTCACAGGAAAAGTAAGACAAAGAGGAAGAACAACTCCCAGCATAAACATCATTATGTTAAACACCAGCCTGGGTGGACTTGGACTAAGAAGATGACATGCCAGCAGCAGTGAGAAAGAATATGCAAGTAAAGAAAGGACAAAGTATGAAGAATAATGAATGAATCATAAAGAGAGGTGATTGGAAAAAGAAAAGTTGAGAAACAATATGAAGGCCGCATGAAAGTTTGGAGACTAAAGGAAGTCTGCTTTAAGAAGGACAAAGAAAGACATCTGACAAGTGGTCAGTACTACATGGCAAGATTACAGAGATAATGCCATGATTTAAAGCAACAGAAGCTCCGGGGTTTAAAGCAAATAATAAGGAACAAGACAGAAAAAGTTCCAGAAGACAAATTAATGATGCTTCTTCTGCCAATATGAAGTACAAGCTTCTTCAGGTACTCCCCAGTGAACATAATGTCTCCAGAGGAAACAGCAGAAGGTATGATTACAGTCACCTTGCCCACTGGAGAAATACGTTTGTGCCTAATGAATACTGGAGCCAGCACACGCAGAAGACAGCAGAGGGAGATACCACAAGAACTGATGATATCAGAAATTCTTAAAAGGACAGGAGATGAAAGAAATACAGTCACCAATACCAGCCCAGTTCTTGACCTCGGAGTACATGTCCAGTGACTTTGCTGAAGCACAATGTACTAAAGCTTATCCAAGGAGAATACAGTACACACCAGCAGAAGTTTAACTTTCCAGCAACTTATCAAAGGAAAGAACAAAAAGCCATTTAGAAGCAAGTTAAAACAGAAGTTCAGCATTGGCTCATTCCCGCAGTACCAGTTGTAGAAGAAAGGAAGCAATACTACTGGACCAGGATAGCCATGTGGAGGGGCTATATCACCAAGTGATTTATCCACAAAACACACAGCTAGATACAGGATGTGAATGAACTGCTGATTGCCACCACCACCACTAAAAGAAGTACCAAGAAGGGACAGTGTCCTTAGTGAAGTTTCTGGAAGACCAAGACTGCAGAGCCTCAGAAGGAGAAATTGCAGCTAGTCAAGCAAGAGGTAATCTTCCTAGGACACCCAAGGTACCCGACATCTAACAAAAGTGAGAAGGAAAAGATTCAGACTGCAAGCTAAGATGCCAACTAGTGTCAAGCAAGTCAGATGATCATTCCTGGGCCTAGTAGGACACTACAGAACATGGATACCTCTAGCACCAGTCTATATGCAAGCATTGTATGACAACACTGAAAGGGAGGAGGGTCCGCATCCTACATACAGCAACAGATTCATTCAGCTATTGAACAATTGGAAACAGCAGTTGCCTCATCTAAAGCCCTAGAACTACCTGACTAATAAAGGAGGCCATACATAGAAGTCCTTATGCAAAATCATGGACTGAGGTGAAGACCAGTGGCCTACAACTCAAGCAAGCTTGACAGCGGTAATCAAAAGGCACCTACCGGCATCAGAGCAGTGATAGCAGCAACAGTCCTAGAAGTGTATAAGAGCACAGACACAGTGATGAATCAGAAGTCCTAGAAGAGGACAAGAGCACAGGCATAGTGCTGAATCATGAACTTATCATCCAGGGTCCACATGCAGGTACAGAGAAGCTTCAACAAGCAAGAACCAAACACCTGTCAGTGGCAAGGCTGACCATGTATGAAGTAGCACTGCCAAAGTGCGACAAGTAACCATCAGAAGATGTATTTCCCTCAACGCAGCAACCCTTTTCCAACATTAATCAATAAAGGTGTTGAATCTCAAGATTCAAAAGGAGGGAAAAACAGATTATCTACTGATGAATGGGAAAGCCAGAAGTTTCTAACATTCACTCACGAAGGTAAACAATATTGTTGGACACGATTACCCCAAGGGGGAGCAACCAGTCCATCAGATTTCTCAGAGGCAATGGCATTAATCCTGCAGAAATGGAGACCGCACTTTACAGACACCCAGTTAGTTCAATATGTCGATGATCTGCTTATTGCTGCACAGACAGAAGAGAAGTGCAAAAAGGAAATCAGAGCTTTTTCTGGGCCTTATTGGTTATTGCAGAGAATGGATACCCTCAGCTTCATTACTGATGCAACATCTATATGAATTAACAAAAAAGGAGGCATCAGCAGAAAACAGGGACACCATTGAAGAAGCAGTAAGAAAACTAAAGCAAGCCATAATAACAGCCCCAGCATTGGGATTGCCTGATTACAAAAAGCCTTTTAACCTATTCTGCCATGAAAACAGAGGGCATTCTTTAGGGGTGCTCACCCAGAAATACGGACCAAAACAAAGGCCAGTGGCATACTATTCAGCCCAGCTGGATCCGATTATCAGAGGAGCACCATCCTGTGTCTGAGCAGTGGCAGCAGCAGCAATACTGAAGGAAAAGGTGACAGACATCATTGTGCTTGATCATCCACTGTGTATACAAGTACCGCACTCTGTAACAGAAATACTAAGTCAAGAAAAAAGCAAGCATCTTTCTGCAGCCAGACTTACCAAATATGAAGTAGCACTATTAAGCACCTCCCATGTCACCATCACAAGATGCACTGTACTAAACCCAGCTACACTCCTTCCCATCAACGATTCAAAAGACGGGAGGAGAGGGGGAAATGGTAATGATGGTAAATCGTCAGATGAGGAGGAAAATGCTGCTACAGACGCAGAAAATACAACACAAACATTTCCACATGATTGCCTAGCCCTCATGGAATTAGAGACTTTACCTCTTCCTAATGTCCAAGATACACCACTGGACAATCCAGACATGAACCTGTTCGTCGATGGATCAAGATATTATGATAATGGATCCCCAAGGACAGGATATGCAGTAACAACTGAAACTGAAGTCATAGACTCTGGACCATTGCTACCAGCTAATATCTAGTCCCAGGATTACGCTGTTATTTGGAAAAGTAGGGACTTCAAAGGTGCAAACGGAAAAGCTATCAAACATGCCAGTTTGATTATGGAACTCTTCAGAGCATTGGAACTACCTAAAAGGATTGGCATAATCAAGGTACAAGCACATACTAAGAGCCAAACCATGGAAGCTAAAGGAAATGCATTTGCAGATGCAGAAGCCAAGAGAATTGCCTTACAATCAAAAGAACTTCAGCAGGTCTTAGTAGCTCAAGATGTGAAGCAAATGCCCAGTGAAGAGGAGTTGATCAAAATTCAACAACAAACATCACAAGGAGAAAAGGAGAAATGGAGACGATTGGGGGCAGAAGAAGATGAACATGGACTTTGGAAGTCAAGAGAATTAAAGTACTGTCTACCAGCAGCTCTATTTCCACCTATGTTACAAGTAGCTCATGGACAAGTACATCATTCAAAGGAAGCCATGGTGAATAGAGTACAAGAGCATTTGATAGCTCCAGGCTTCAATAAAGCTGCAACACACTTTGTAGCAGGATGCTGGATCTGTGGAATCAGCAATCCAGGACAAAGAACCAAGACACCTCTAGGAACTATACCCAAAGCCTCTTACCCATTTCAAAGACTACAAATCAACTATATACAGTTGCCACAAAGCGGTCCATATGAATATGTACTAGTAACAACGGACATGTTTAGTCACTGGGCCAAAGCCTGGCCAGTAAGCAAAGCCACAGCAAAAACCACTGCAAAGAAACTGATAGCAGAAGTAGTATGTAGATTTGGGATACCTGAGGTTATAGAATCAGATAGAGGTACACATTTCACAGGAGAAGTCATGAAGCATATAATGAAAGATTTGGGGGTACAGCAGGCCTTCCATGTGCCTTACCGCCCCCAGGCGAGTGGGAGGGGGGACATCTGAACTTTGACCTTAAGCTAAAACTACAGAAAATGATGACAGAAACCAAAAGAACTTGGCCAGAATGCCTACCTATAGTCTTGTTTAATATTAGGACCACACCCATGAGACCTAGTAAACTGACTCCATATGAAATATTGTTTTGGTCAGCTCCAAGAACAGGTTGTTATTATCCACAACAATTACAACATAATCATGGTGATTTAACAGGTTATGTACAGGAGGTCTGTAAAACATTGACTAACCTCCATTGCCGAGTGTTTTCTTCCATTCCAGACCCAGAAGGATCAGCTACGCATAAGCTAAATTCAGAAGATTGGGTCTATTTAAAGAGACATGTGAGAAAGACCTTTGAACCAAGATATGATGGTCCATATCAATTGCTGCTAACCATGTCTACCTTAAATTAAGGTGAAAGGTCGTGATACCAGATTACATGCATCCCAGTCGAAGAAGTTGACAGTGACTCTCCAGCCAGAAGAATGAAGTTACTTATCCTTTGGTTGTTGTTAGGGGTAATCCCCAAGGTTTGGGCTATAAGTCCAGGGGACTGGTTTACTGAAAGTGTAGGTAGAATAGGGAGAAAAAGTGGAATAAAAAAAGAGGGGAAATGATGGTGTAGCAGCTTCCGCAGTATAGTAAATATATTGATTCACGCTTTTTTGCATTGATTAAGATATTTACTGTTAATCACAAAATGTGTTCATGTGCCCTTAAAAATATTGGACAGATATATTCAGACTTTATACCTCGAATATCTTGTTTTAAAGTATGACGTGTTCAAGGACAAGGCAACGCCAGATGTATCCAAGGCTAATTGGAAAGAAGTTTATGTCCGAAAGACTGATAAACGAAGCACTAACCATTTTCTAGAATGTTCTAATTGCTAATTATAATCTTGTATGACAATTGATGTATTACAGTTTTTGAGACATACATGGTGTATTCTGATTGGCTAAATGTATTGGCAAACATGAATCCTTTGTCTTCGAGCTATAAAATAAACCTTATATGGCCCCTAAGCCAGGTCAACTATGGACTGCTTAGGTTACACATGATCCTGTGTCACCTTTTCATTCACTGATCTCCAACCGGTTGCAAAAGAAACAGAATTCTGACTGATAACTGCAGAGAGTTTATAGACCAGACCTAACATACCCTAACACCCTTATAAACCCTAAAGTGACCCTCCCCCTAATTAATGCAATTATAGTTTAACAGGTAATCCACCAACATCAAACATATAAAATATACATATATAGACAATACATAGACAAATACAACAAATAAATAAAAGCAGAGATCCATAATTACCGGATAGACACATGGTTCACTAATACCCGCTGTACTCAGCGGTAACTCGCGGCGTGCGTTCCACTGCGCACCTTACTTCCGGTATCTGGAACGCAAGTTCCGGACACCTGACCGGAAGTGCTCAATATCGTCACTCGGGTCCTACACTGATTACCGACGCACAGTAATCCAGTCTCCATGGAGACATAACAACATGTCAGAAAAACTTGTAATTAGAACAGCATCTTGAGAATATTTGCTGGTATAGTGTAGGCAAATTGTGAGATATTACAAAAGGAAGGAATAGTGGACTCATGTGTCTATTCAGAAGGGTCACAAGGAGTCAGCAATACGTGAGCTATAGAAAGGTCTAACAAAATATAGTCTCTAGACTATTATTCATAAATCAAAAATAAAGTAAATCTAGACCTGGGCATGGACACAGACCGTCCACTCAAAGGAGCCACAGAAAGCAAAAAAATATAAAAAATAAAAAAATAAAAAAACAGATATTTGCTCCATATGTGTATATAGTTCATTCCAGAAAAATGCCATATTGGATGCCCTCATTCAGGCCCTTGGGGCGTATAGTGTCCAGTCGAAAGATCAATGAAGCCTCGCGTTGGAGCAATAATTTTGCTCTATCTCCACCTCTTTTTAAAGTAGCTATCCGATCTATAATCATACATTTCAATGAAGCCAGGGTATGTTTTGCCTCAAAACAGTGCCTAGCAACAGGCTTGTCTGAATGTCCCTCATTTAGTGCTGTTCTGATGGATAAGCGGTGGTTCGCCATCCTTTCACGGAATGGACGCACCGTTTTGCCCACATACATCAGGGAACATGGACACGTAAGTGTATAGATGATGAAATCAGAGGTACAACTCACTCGCTGGCTGATCTTAATTTTCTGTCCTGTATGTGGATGGTGGAAATATTCACCAGAGGTCATGCTTCTGCAAGTCGTGCAATTCACGCATCGATAACACCCCTTCTTTTGTACCGATAGCCAAGAATCAGATTCTGATCTTAATGGTCTATCCGGCTGCATGAGAATATCCTTTAGATTTCGTCCTCTTCTAAAGCTGATAAGAGGCTTAGCTGGTAAATGTTTGCAGAGGACTGGATCACTTTTAACCACCGTCGGCAGCTATCAGACAGGGATACTTACAGGATGTTGGGGGGAGACCCCACAATTCCCTTTAAGAACCGTCTGGATAGTAGCCTAGATTTTGTTTTTTCTAATGGTTGGATTGACTCTGATGTACTAAATTTTCTCAAAACTGATTATCCTATTTGTCCTATGCTCTACTTGTTACCTAAGATACACAAGACCCTGGTGGGACCTCCGGGTCGACCAATTATCTCGGCCCGGAACTCTCTATTTTCATCTGTGGCACAATATCTTGATAGTTTTCTTCAGATATATGTTAAAGAGACCAGGAGCTATATACAGGATACTAGTGATTTCTTGGGTTTGATCAGTACACTTCCATCTCCGCTGCGGGGGATCCTTGTCACGATGGATGTGGTGTCTCTATACACCGTCATACCACATAATGATGGTTTGATGGCTGTACGTAGAGCCTTGTCCAGTACACAGATGGTCTCTCCACCAATTGAATTCTTGGTTGATCTGCTAGAATTGATCTGCGTGCAATTATTTTAAGTATGGCGGCCGATACTATCTCCAAACGGCGGGGACCGCGATGGGTAGCAACATAGCGCCATCGTACGCAAATATATTTATGGATACTTATGAGAATGCACACATTTTCCCGCTGTTTGGGGATAGTATCGGCTTCTATTGTCGTTATATTGATGACGTGTTCCTAATTTGGACAGGCAGTGAGGTGGCACTCCAGGAGATGCTGGAGCACCTTAATGGCCTTAACTCTCCGATTAGATTCACCATGGAATATAGTAGGGGTGAGATCAATTTTCTCGATGTAACCGTCTATGCCACAGAGAAAGGGTATGGACACGGACTGTTCAGGAAGTCCACAGATCGCAATGCTTTATTACATTTTGGTAGCCATCACCCAGGCTCGCTCAAACAGAATATGCCTATTTCACTATTTTTGCAAGTACTCCGAAACAATTCAGAACCCGATACAGCCAATATACAAATGGAAGAGATGAAGTTGAACTTTTCCTCTAGGGGCTATAGTCAACAGACTATTGACAATTGTATACAAAAAGCTTTAAAGATTTTTTCAACAGGAAATGTCAGATAACAATGTAGGCCACAAAATCCCTTTGTGGTCACCACAACATTTGACACTGCGGGTCCTGTGGTTCGACGAGCAGTTAAAAGTCTCTGGCCGGTGGTTAAAAGTGATCCAGTCCTTTGCAAGCATTTACCAGCTAAGCCTCTCATCAGCTTTAGAAGAGGATGAAATCTAAAGGATATTCTCATGCAGCCGGATAGACCATTAAGATCAGAATCTGATTCTTGGCTATCGGTACAAAAGAAGGGGTGTTATGAATTGCACGACTTGCAGAAGCATGACCTCTGGTGAATATTTCCACCATCCACATACAGGACAGAAAATTAAGATCAGCCAGCGAGTGAGTTGTACCTCTGATTTCATCATCTATACACTTACGTGTTCATGTTCCCTGATGTATGTGGGCAAAACGGTGCGTCCATTCCGTGAAAGGATGACGAACCACCGCTTATCCATCAGAACAGCACTAAATGAGGGACATTCAGACAAGCCTGTTGCTAGGCACTGTTTTGAGGCAAAACATACCCTGGCTTCATTGAAATGTATGATTATAGATCGGATAGCTCCTTTAAAAAGAGGTGGAGATAGAGCAAAATTATTGCTCCAACGCGAGGCTTCATGGATCTTTCGACTGGACACTATACGCCCCAAGGGCCTGAATGAGGGCATCCAATATGGCATTTTTCTGGAATGAACTATATACACATATGGAGCAAATATCTGTTTTTTTATTTTTTATATTTTTTTGCTTTCTGTGGCTCCTTTGAGTGGACGGTCTGTGTCCATGCCCAGGTCTAGATTTACTTTATTTTTGATTTATGAATAATAGTCTAGAGACTATATTTTGTTAGACCTTTCTATAGCTCACGTATTGCTGACTCCTTGTGACCCTTCTGAATAGACACATGAGTCCACTATTCCTTCCTTTTGTAATATCTCACAATTTGCCTACACTATACCAGCAAATATTCTCAAGATGCTGTTCTAATTACAAGTTTTTCTGACATGTTGTTATGTCTCCATGGAGACTGGATTACTGTGCGTCGGTAATCAGTGTAGGACCCGAGTGACGATATTGAGCACTTCCGGTCAGGTGTCCGGAACTTGCGTTCCAGATACAGGAAGTAAGGTGCGCAGTGGAACGCACGCCGCGAGTTACCGCTGAGTACAGCGGGTATTAGTGAACCATGTGTCTATCCGGTAATTATGGATCTCTGCTTTTATTTATTTGTTGTATTTGTCTATGTATTGTCTATATATGTATATTTTATATGTTTGATGTTGGTGGATTACCTGTTAAACTATAATTGCATTAATTAGGGGGAGGGTCACTGTAGGGTTTATAAGGGGACCATTCATTATGTTCTATGATCTTGACAAAGGTTCCACTGGGAACCGAAACATCGATTACACCCCTCAATTGATGTCTTGCTGCTAATAAAAATGAGAATACTATGAAGACTGGTGAGCGCTCCTACTTTATTGGATATATATATATATATACAGGCAGCATACAATATAGAGGTAGTGTACCATAAACATACAGGCAGCATACCATATATACAAGCAGTGTACCATATATATACAGGCAGCATACCACATATACAGGCACTGTACCATATATATATATATATATATATATATATGTATATATAGGCAGTGTTTCATATATACAGACAGCGTACAATATATATAGGCTGCATAACATATATACAGGCAGCGTACCATGTATACAGGCAGCGTACCATATATACAGGCTGTATACCATATATACATGCAGTGTACTATAGGGGCAGACTAGATAGTCCAAGTGGTTCTTATCTGCCATCTATTCACAGTGCTGGGAGGGAGCCCCGGGGAAGCCTAGCATCTCAGAGAGTGCTGGATATGCACCCCAAGGTGTTGTGATGGAGCAAACTCCACTCCTTTTCCCAATGCTCAGCCCCCTTTCAGATTCGCGGGTGCCTTTGGCATCCGAGGGGTCCCACTTTAACCAGCAACAAAGTTGGGAGGTATGCATTATCATTTTTCTGGTGTTTGTACCAGGTGGTGTCCATCCGGTTTTCTTAGCATTGCAGGGACACGGACTTCTCCTCTCCACCTTCCATGGCTGTCCACAGTCTGCTCTGTGTGTGCACTGAGCCGCACGGCACTGACATAACGACGTCATCACGCTAGCGCCAGTGCAGAGGAGGAATCAGGAAGTGCAGAGGAGCTGGCTGGTTATACTGGCAGTTTTTACACATTAAATTTCATTTCTTCTATATCACTGGGGGCAGGGAGCCAGGCGGTGCTGGCAGGGCCAGCGACGGGGGGGGGGTCTAAGGGGACACCTGTACCAGGCCCCAAGGATCAGAGGGGCCCCAAGGATATGCCATTTAGTGCCCGGCAGGTATGTAAGCCATCTTGTCCAAATAGGGCAGCGAGCTATAGATGGTGTGGGCGTGGCCTCAGAGTGACAGGAGCCTCTCACACACAGTGACTGTGAAGTACAAGTGTGCACTCACTCTTCTGGGTCCAGCTCTGTTGCCAACAGTTACGGGATATGTAGCAGCTCCGCTGGCCAGGATTCCTGTGACCTGAGCCGGCCTCTTCTGGTGGGGTGTGAGGGCCACAGGGTACCTGCTGTGTGGTGTTTGGGTCTGGATTCTAGGGAGTGCAGCACAGGTGAGTCTGTCCCCAGGGTAAGGGTGGCTTGGTGAGGGGATACAGGGCGTTGGTATAATGCAGGGGAGCTGGGAACGCAGCATGGAGTCATTGGGGAGAGACAGACTGTGGGGTGTATGGGAGGAAGGAGATAGGGAGACTAAGAACGGGATGTACTAACCTCCTCCGCTGCATTATTTGGCTTTTCTCAGCTCTATTTGTATTATCTTCGCGGCTACTGGTCACCGCTCCACTGCCCGACGCTACCCGTCTTCATTGTCCTCTCTGTCATCCACATCATCACCGCCACTGATTCCTCCGTTCTCCATAGAGCTTGGTCAGCACTGTGCTCCCCCTGTCAGCTGCCTACCAGGAAGCTGTGACAAGTGCAAATGCGCAGCTGACAGGGGGAGCGCAGCGCTGACCAAGCTCTACGGAGAGCGGAGGAATCAGTGGCCGCAGTGATGATGATGCGGATGGCTGAGAGGACAATGAAGACGGGGACTGTGGGGGAGCAACGATTATACCCGGGCAGCGGAGCGGGGACCAGTAGCCACGAAGATAATACAAAGAGCGTTGAGAAAAGCCAAATAACGCAGCGGGGGAGGTTAGTACATCCCGCCCATAGACTGTGGTGTGTGTGTGGGGGAAAAGGGAGAGATGTACACATTAATATATTTGTATAAAATATATATATATATTTATTTATTAACAGTTTTTTTTATATAGATATCACTGTATGGGGCCCAAGAGTTCTGTTGCCGGCCCTGGGCGCTGGCTGGTGACTGCTGCTGTGTAACAGTAATCAGGCAGCACAGGCTGGTCCCCAGCCCCCAGTGATATATAGAAATGACCTTCACAGTATCATACAGTAATCAGGCAGCACAGGCTGGTCCCCAGCCCCCAGTGATATATAGAAATGACAACCTCACAGTAACATACAGTAATCAGGCAGCACAGGCTGGTCCCCAGCCCCCAGTGATATATAGAAATGACCTTCACAGTAACATACAGTAACCAGCCAGCACAGGCTGGTCCCCAGCCCCCAGTGATATATAGAAATGACAACCTCACAGTATCATACAGTAATCAGGCAGCACAGGCTGGTCCCCAGCCCCCAGTGATATATAGAAATGACAACCTCACAGTAACATACAGTAACCAGCCAGCACAGGCTGGTCCCCAGCCCCCAGTGATATATAGAAATGACAACCTCACAGTAACATACAGTAATCAGGCAGCACAGGCTGGTCCCCAGCCCCCAGTGATATATAGAAATGACCTTCACAGTAACATACAGTAATCAGGCAGCACAGGCTGGTCCCCAGCCCCCAGTGATATATAGAAATGACAACCTCACAGTAACATACAGTAATCAGGCAGCACAGGCTGGTCCCCAGCCCCCAGTGATCTATAGAAATGACAACCTCACAGTAACATACAGTAATCAGGCAGCACAGGCTGGTCCCCAGCCCCCAGTGATATATAGAAATGACAACCTCACAGTAACATACAGTAATCAGGCAGCACAGGCTGGTCCCCAGCCCCCAGTGATATATAGAAATGACAACCTCACAGTAACATACAGTAATCAGGCAGCACAGGCTGGTCCCCAGCCCCCAGTGATCTATAGAAATGACAACCTCACAGTAACATACAGTAATCAGGCAGCACAGGCTGGTCCCCAGCCCCCAGTGATATATAGAAATGACAACCTCACAGTAACATACAGTAATCAGGCAGCACAGGCTGGTCCCCAGCCCCCAGTGATATATAGAAATGACATCCTCACAGTATCATACAGTAATCAGGCAGCACAGGCTGGTCCCCAGCCCCCAGTGATATATAGAAATGACCTTCACAGTAACATACAGTAACCAGCCAGCACAGGCTGGTCCCCAGCCCCCAGTGATATATAGAAATGACCTTCACAGTAACATACAGTAACCAGCCAGCACAGGCTGGTCCCCAGCCCCCAGTGATATATAGAAATGACCTTCACAGTAACATACAGTAACCAGCCAGCACAGGCTGGTCCCCAGCCCCCAGTGATATATAGAAATGACAACCTCACAGTAACATACAGTAATCAGGCAGCACAGGCTGGTCCCCAGCCCCCAGTGATATATAGAAATGACAACCTCACAGTATCATACAGTAATCAGGCAGCACAGGCTGGTCCCCAGCCCCCAGTGATATATAGAAATGACAACCTCACAGTATCATACAGTAATCAGGCAGCACAGGCTGGTCCCCAGCCCCCAGTGATATATAGAAATGACAACCTCACAGTATCATACAGTAATCAGGCAGCACAGGCTGGTCCCCAGCCCCCAGTGATATATAGAAATGACAACCTCACAGTATCATACAGTAATCAGGCAGCACAGGCTGGTCCCCAGCCCCCAGTGATATATAGAAATGACAACCTCACAGTAACATACAGTAATCAGGCAGCACAAGCTGGTCCCCAGCCCCCAGTGATATATAGAAATGACAACCTCACAGTAACATACAGTAATCAGGCAGCACAGGCTGGTCCCCAGCCCCCAGTGATATATAGAAATGACAACCTCACAGTATCATACAGTAATCAGGCAGCACAGGCTGGTCCCCAGCCCCCAGTGATATATAGAAATGACCTTCACAGTAACATACAGTAACCAGCCAGCACAGGCTGGTCCCCAGCCCCCAGTGATATATAGAAATGACCTTCACAGTAACATACAGTAACCAGCCAGCACAGGCTGGTCCCCAGCCCCCAGTGATATATAGAAATGACAACCTCACAGTAACATACAGTAATCAGGCAGCACAGGCTGGTCCCCAGCCCCCAGTGATCTATAGAAATGACAACCTCACAGTAACATACAGTAATCAGGCAGCACAGGCTGGTCCCCAGCCCCCAGTGATATATAGAAATGACAACCTCACAGTAACATACAGTAATCAGGCAGCACAGGCTGGTCCCCAGCCCCCAGTGATATATAGAAATGACAACCTCACAGTAACATACAGTAATCAGGCAGCACAGGCTGGTCCCCAGCCCCCAGTGATCTGTAGAAATGACAACCTCACAGTAACATACAGTAATCAGGCAGCACAGGCTGGTCCCCAGCCCCCAGTGATATATAGAAATGACAACCTCACAGTAACATACAGTAATCAGGCAGCACAGGCTGGTCCCCAGCCCCCAGTGATATATAGAAATGACAACCTCACAGTATCATACAGTAATCAGGCAGCACAGGCTGGTCCCCAGCCCCCAGTGATATATAGAAATGACCTTCACAGTAACATACAGTAACCAGCCAGCACAGGCTGGTCCCCAGCCCCCAGTGATATATAGAAATGACCTTCACAGTAACATACAGTAACCAGCCAGCACAGGCTGGTCCCCAGCCCCCAGTGATATATAGAAATGACAACCTCACAGTAACATACAGTAATCAGGCAGCACAGGCTGGTCCCCAGCCCCCAGTGATATATAGAAATGACAACCTCACAGTATCATACAGTAATCAGGCAGCACAGGCTGGTCCCCAGCCCCCAGTGATATATAGAAATGACAACCTCACAGTATCATACAGTAATCAGGCAGCACAGGCTGGTCCCCAGCCCCCAGTGATATATAGAAATGACAACCTCACAGTATCATACAGTAATCAGGCAGCACAGGCTGGTCCCCAGCCCCCAGTGATATATAGAAATGACAACCTCACAGTATCATACAGTAATCAGGCAGCACAGGCTGGTCCCCAGCCCCCAGTGATATATAGAAATGACAACCTCACAGTAACATACAGTAATCAGGCAGCACAAGCTGGTCCCCAGCCCCCAGTGATATATAGAAATGACAACCTCACAGTAACATACAGTAATCAGGCAGCACAGGCTGGTCCCCAGCCCCCAGTGATATATAGAAATGACAACCTCACAGTATCATACAGTAATCAGACAGCACAGGCTGGTCCCCAGCCCCAGTGATATATAGAAATGACAACCTCACAGTATCATACAGTAATCAGACAGCGCAGGCTGGTCCCCAGCCCCCAGTGATATATAGAAATGACAACCTCACAGTATCATACAGTAATCAGACAGCACAGGCTGGTCCCCAGCCCCCAGTGATATATAGAAATGACCTTCACAGTGTACAACCTCACAGTATCATACAGTAATCAGGCAGCACAGGCTGGTCCCCAGCCCCCAGTGATATATAGAAATGACAACCTCACAGTATCATACAGTAATCAGGCAGCACAGGCTGGTCCCCAGCCCCCAGTGATATATAGAAATGACAACCTCACAGTATCATACAGTAATCAGGCAGCACAGGCTGGTCCCCAGCCCCCAGTGATATATAGAAATGACAACCTCACAGTATCATACAGTAATCAGACAGCGCAGGCTGGTCCCCAGCCCCCAGTGATATATAGAAATGACAACCTCACAGTATCATACAGTAATCAGGCAGCACAGGCTGGTCCCCAGCCCCCAGTGATATATAGAAATGACAACCTCACAGTATCATACAGTAATCAGGCAGCACAGGCTGGTCCCCAGCCCCCAGTGATATATAGAAATGACAACCTCACAGTAACATACAGTAATCAGGCAGCACAGGCTGGTCCCCAGCCCCCAGTGATATATAGAAATGACAACCTCACAGTAACATACAGTAATCAGGCAGCACAGGCTGGTCCCCAGCCCCCAGTGATATATAGAAATGACAACCTCACAGTATCATACAGTAATCAGGCAGCACAGGCTGGTCCCCAGCCCCCAGTGATATATAGAAATGACAACCTCACAGTAACATACAGTAATCAGGCAGCACAGGCTGGTCCCCAGCCCCCAGTGATATATAGAAATGACAACCTCACAGTATCATACAGTAATCAGACAGCGCAGGCTGGTCCCCAGCCCCCAGTGATATATAGAAATGACAACCTCACAGTATCATACAGTAATCAGGCAGCACAGGCTGGTCCCCAGCCCCCAGTGATATATAGAAATGACAACCTCACAGTATCATACAGTAATCAGACAGCGCAGGCTGGTCCCCAGCCCCCAGTGATATATAGAAATGACAACCTCACAGTAACATACAGTAATCAGGCAGCACAGGCTGGTCCCCAGCCCCCAGTGATATATAGAAATGACAACCTCACAGTAACATACAGTAATCAGGCAGCACAGGCTGGTCCCCAGCCCCCAGTGATATATAGAAATGACAACCTCACAGTATCATACAGTAATCAGGCAGCACAGGCTGGTCCCCAGCCCCCAGTGATATATAGAAATGACAACCTCACAGTAACATACAGTAATCAGGCAGCACAGGCTGGTCCCCAGCCCCCAGTGATATATAGAAATGACAACCTCACAGTAACATACAGTAATCAGGCAGCACAGGCTGGTCCCCAGCCCCCAGTGATATATAGAAATGACAACCTCACAGTATCATACAGTAATCAGGCAGCACAGGCTGGTCCCCAGCCCCCAGTGATATATAGAAATGACAACCTCACAGTATCATACAGTAATCAGGCAGCACAGGCTGGTCCCCAGCCCCCAGTGATATATAGAAATGACAACCTCACAGTATCATACAGTAATCAGGCAGCACAGGCTGGTCCCCAGCCCCCAGTGATATATAGAAATGACAACCTCACAGTATCATACAGTAATCAGGCAGCACAGGCTGGTCCCCAGCCCCCAGTGATATATAGAAATGACAACCTCACAGTAACATACAGTAATCAGGCAGCACAAGCTGGTCCCCAGCCCCCAGTGATATATAGAAATGACAACCTCACAGTAACATACAGTAATCAGGCAGCACAGGCTGGTCCCCAGCCCCCAGTGATATATAGAAATGACAACCTCACAGTATCATACAGTAATCAGACAGCACAGGCTGGTCCCCAGCCCCAGTGATATATAGAAATGACAACCTCACAGTATCATACAGTAATCAGACAGCGCAGGCTGGTCCCCAGCCCCCAGTGATATATAGAAATGACAACCTCACAGTATCATACAGTAATCAGACAGCACAGGCTGGTCCCCAGCCCCCAGTGATATATAGAAATGACCTTCACAGTGTACAACCTCACAGTATCATACAGTAATCAGGCAGCACAGGCTGGTCCCCAGCCCCCAGTGATATATAGAAATGACAACCTCACAGTATCATACAGTAATCAGGCAGCACAGGCTGGTCCCCAGCCCCCAGTGATATATAGAAATGACAACCTCACAGTATCATACAGTAATCAGGCAGCGCAGGCTGGTCCCCAGCCCCCAGTGATATATAGAAATGACAACCTCACAGTATCATACAGTAATCAGACAGCGCAGGCTGGTCCCCAGCCCCCAGTGATATATAGAAATGACAACCTCACAGTATCATACAGTAATCAGGCAGCACAGGCTGGTCCCCAGCCCCCAGTGATATATAGAAATGACAACCTCACAGTATCATACAGTAATCAGGCAGCACAGGCTGGTCCCCAGCCCCCAGTGATATATAGAAATGACAACCTCACAGTAACATACAGTAATCAGGCAGCACAGGCTGGTCCCCAGCCCCCAGTGATATATAGAAATGACAACCTCACAGTAACATACAGTAATCAGGCAGCACAGGCTGGTCCCCAGCCCCCAGTGATATATAGAAATGACAACCTCACAGTATCATACAGTAATCAGGCAGCACAGGCTGGTCCCCAGCCCCCAGTGATATATAGAAATGACAACCTCACAGTATCATACAGTAATCAGGCAGCACAGGCTGGTCCCCAGCCCCCAGTGATATATAGAAATGACAACCTCACAGTAACATACAGTAATCAGGCAGCACAGGCTGGTCCCCAGCCCCCAGTGATATATAGAAATGACAACCTCACAGTATCATACAGTAATCAGACAGCGCAGGCTGGTCCCCAGCCCCCAGTGATATATAGAAATGACAACCTCACAGTATCATACAGTAATCAGGCAGCACAGGCTGGTCCCCAGCCCCCAGTGATATATAGAAATGACAACCTCACAGTATCATACAGTAATCAGACAGCGCAGGCTGGTCCCCAGCCCCCAGTGATATATAGAAATGACAACCTCACAGTAACATACAGTAATCAGGCAGCACAGGCTGGTCCCCAGCCCCCAGTGATATATAGAAATGACAACCTCACAGTAACATACAGTAATCAGGCAGCACAGGCTGGTCCCCAGCCCCCAGTGATATATAGAAATGACAACCTCACAGTATCATACAGTAATCAGGCAGCACAGGCTGGTCCCCAGCCCCCAGTGATATATAGAAATGACAACCTCACAGTAACATACAGTAATCAGGCAGCACAGGCTGGTCCCCAGCCCCCAGTGATATATAGAAATGACAACCTCACAGTAACATACAGTAATCAGGCAGCACAGGCTGGTCCCCAGCCCCCAGTGATATATAGAAATGACAACCTCACAGTATCATACAGTAATCAGGCAGCACAGGCTGGTCCCCAGCCCCCAGTGATATATAGAAATGACAACCTCACAGTATCATACAGTAATCAGGCAGCACAGGCTGGTCCCCAGCCCCCAGTGATATATAGAAATGACAACCTAACAGTATCATACAGTAATCAGGCAGCACAGGCTGGTCCCCAGCCCCCAGTGATATATAGAAATGACAACCTCACAGTATCATACAGTAATCAGGCAGCACAGGCTGGTCCCCAGCCCTCAGTGATATATAGAAATGACAACCTCACAGTATCATACAGTAATCAGGCAGCACAGGCTGGTCCCCAGCCCCCAGTGATATATAGAAATGACAACCTCACAGTAACATACAGTAATCAGGCAGCACAGGCTGGTCCCCAGCCCCCAGTGATCTATAGAAATGACAACCTCACAGTATCATACAGTAATCAGGCAGCACAGGCTGGTCCCCAGCCCCCAGTGATATATAGAAATGACAACCTCACAGTAACATACAGTAATCAGGCAGCACAGGCTGGTCCCCAGCCCCCAGTGATATATAGAAATGACAACCTCACAGTATCATACAGTAATCAGACAGCACAGGCTGGTCCCCAGCCCCCAGTGATATATAGAAATGACCTTCACAGTATCATACAGTAATCAGACAGCACAGGCTGGTCCCCAGCCCCCAGTGATATATAGAAATGACAACCTCACAGTAACATACAGTAATCAGGCAGCACAGGGTGGTCCCCAGCCCCCAGTGATATATAGAAATGACAACCTCACAGTATCATACAGTAATCAGACAGCACAGGCTGGTCCCCAGCCCCCAGTGATATATAGAAATGACAACCTCACAGTAACATACAGCAATAAGGCAGCACAGGCTGCCCCCAGCACCCAATGTACAAAAGGAACCTAAGATGGTGAAAGAGGACAATCGATTCCATTCCAACTATATACCAGCAGTGAACACTAGCAAAATAGCAGGTAAGTATAAATCACCCTCCCATGTATAATGTATTATAAAATCATTGTGAATAATTAGCATGTATAATTAATAAAAAAACTTATGAAACAGCAAGGCGGTACATATAGATACCTCCCAACATTTATGATAGGACATGTGGGTCTGTTGCGCGGCGATTTTGAAAAGGGGGTGTGGTCTATTGAAAAGGGAGGTGGCTTCACAGGAGTGCTGCGATCGTGAGCCACGCCTGAATTTCTGGCACTGCTCAGTTGTCTGCTCTTATCACTGCTTAGTAAATGTATCCCAAAGGGAGAGAAGAACATACATGCATATGCTGCCTGTGTGTTGTATAGTTTCCTTGCCTAGCTATAATAAAGTGACCGGTGCATAAATACAGAAAGAGATGCCTCTCATACACAAATATACAATACAAGTGTTGCTTTTCTAATTATGAGAGTGTTTTCTTTATTAGACGAGTTTACTGTACTTCTCCCAGATCTCCCCATTGCTTTAATAGACAGCCTCCCCCACCCTAATCCCACCCGCAGTGAGACTTGTGATTTCACCGATGGGTGTACTGCTTAGTAAATGACAAACACAACACGGCCGGTAGACTACTGTATGTAAATGAGATTTCTGTGCTAATTATGACCCAGGTATGTGATATGGCTGAATAACATATACCACTCTTAAAAAAGTTTTATTCCTAAATGGCTATAATTCAATAATAATAATAATAATAGTATTATTTATATAGCGCTCTTTCTCCAATAGGCCTCAAGGCGCTTAACAGATACATAGCATAATATAGTACAGAAAATAATGAAGTACATTTTCATAAAATACAGAAGCATGAAGATACTAAAAGGGACATTATGGAAATGCTTGAGTAAACAGAAAAGTCTTGAGTCTACTTTTGAAGGATTCTATAGTTGGGGCCTCTCACACTGTGCGGGGAAGTGAGTTCCATAGAGTCGGAGCCGCATGACTAAAAGCTCGTTTCCCGGATGAATTATGGGATCGCAGTAATCGAGTGGGGTCAGAAGCTGTTTCAGGTACCTTGGACCTTGGTCATGTAATGCTTTGAAACTCAGTAAGCCAATCTTGAAGATGATTCGCCATCGTACAGGCAGCCAGTGAAGGGAGTAGAGGATGGGTGTTATGTGGCTAGAATGGGGCTGGTTGGTTAACAGCCTGGCAGCTGTGTTTTGCACCAGCTGTAAGCGGTGCAATTCTTTTTCTTTTTCAATACATAAAACATATATCTAAAATGCAGACAATACAGCTGTATTAGTAATTAATCACAAAATGTCTGTTGTAATCATTAGTATCATCCAATGTGAATACCAGAAAAATAAAACAAAAAATGTACATAAAGATATAAAATTATTAAAAAATGAAGAATAAAAAAATGGAGTAGAAGTAGGGAAGTGCAATGTCCCTTTAAGACACAGGTTCTCAAACTCGGTCCTCAGGACCCCACACAGTGCATGTTTTGCAGGTCTCCTCACAGAATCACAAGTGACATAATTAGCCCCACCTGTGGACTTTTTAAAATGGGTCAGTGAGTAATTAATACACCTGTGCACTTGCTGAGTTACCCGCAAAACATGCACTGTGTGGGGTCCTGAGGACCGAGTTTGAGAACCCCTGCTTTAAGAGATCCCTTGTACTGGTATAATAGTAAATAGTACGCCTCCTTTATGAAATCCAACCAGTGTGGAGACCAAGATGTTTTATTTAAATAACCATTTTTTACTAACTATAAGAGTTGTATATGTTGATTCAGCCATATCACATACTGTACCTGGGTCATAATTAGTGCACAAATCTCACGTTTTTCTTCTGTGTTTATTACTGGTCAGTCTTTGGTTACGAACACCGCCGTAGGGTATTATTAGGTGCATATACACATATGCATTATTTTCTGCTGCTGAGAAAGTATTTAACTTTTATAATGGTCTAAAATATTGAAAAATTATTAGCGCCTGAATTATTAAGTGGCTTAATCTTTTGTACTGTATGTAAATGAATGGCTCCTGCTGGCTGCGGCTGGGGAAGGGAACCCAGAAATAAGAGAAGGCACATTAATATGTAAGGTATAAAAGCACTGTGCATGCACCTAGAGATTGTGAGAAGCCTGGCATGAGAGAGCCGTCAGTTGCCGGGCAGCTCTACTAACGTCAGGTGTCTTTTTCTTGAGCTAAATGCATCTTATACACATCGCTATGAATATAATATGCACAAGCAGCTTCTGCTGATTCAAATGATTATGCGGCATGCCTATATTCTGCATGAGACTGCAGATGTATCTGCTAAGGAAATTATGTTATATTGTTTTCATGGAAATCACTGTAACGTAGAATTTCATATGCAGATACAGCTGGACTCACACAAATAATAAAGGCATGCCCCATATAATTTTAATCAGCAGAAGCTTCTTCTGCCTCCTATTCATATAGTTATAAGTATATGATGCATTTATGACAACAAAAAGATGCCCGACTTTAGCAGAACTGCCAGGCAATTGACGGCTCACTGACACCAAGCATCTCTCGGTGCCAGAGCCGGCGCTAGCTATAGGCAGACTAGGCAATTGCCTAGCACATCTGCCTTCACCTATGGGCTGGCTCAGCTACTATTAGTGGTCCGTGGGGCACCCGTTGTTCGGTGGCTCTGCTCTTGCATACCTGAGCAGAGCAGAGAGTATACATATGGCGGGTTGCAGCGCGGCGCCGGAGCCTGTGAGGGGAAGTCTGCATTCCAGCAGCGTCTGCTGCCCCTCTCAAATATGGCCGTGCTGGGCATGCCTGGAGGCAGCAGCTACTCCTCCCATGGTCCTTTGCGGTCTGAAGTCCGAGCAACTATTCTTCTCCCTCACCGCAAAGCAGCAGCGACTGCCAGCAGTTTTAAAAGTACAGGGGCGGACCAGTCCAGCACTGTATTTGTTTAATACACAGTAAATCACTTCAATAAACCAATTAACTTAAAGTGGTAGTGTCTATTTATATATATATATATATATATATATATTACAACAAGGCATTTTAATTAATTTATTCACTGTCCACTCTGAGGGGGATATCCAATTAAAATGCATTATTACATTAAGGCATTTTAATTAATGTATTCACTGCCCACATTGACATGTTGACAACTGTGCTTGTGGTCTGAATTTTTTATGCTGAGGGCCGCTGACCACCCACCTGCACTGATGCTGTACAGCCCCTTGTGCTGATACAAATGGAGGGAACCGTCTGCGTTTTATTGAATATATTGTACCTAATATTACCGACAGTGCTGCTGACTACTTATTGATATTGGGCCTAATTCAGACTTGATCGCTGTTGTGTGAGTTTGCAAGGCGACGATTATTGAACGACTGAGCATGCGTACGGATCGTAATGCACAGGTGCGAGGCCAAACTGTAAAAAATCCTGCATCTTTTTGATCGCTAGGCATACACAAGTTGATTGACAGGAAGACGGCGTTTCTAGCGGGGTAACTGGCCGTTTTCTGGGAGTGTCAGGAAAAACACAGGTGTTCCCAAGCCTGTTTCTTTCGCTCTATAGGAGTAAGAGGGACATTTACTAAGCAGTGATAAAAGTGGAGAAGTGAGCCAGTGGAGAAGTTTCCCATGGCAACCAATCAGCTGCTCCGTATAATTTTATAGTACTCAAATTCTAAGTGTTACGTCAATGCTGATTGGTTGCCACGGGCAATTCCTCCACTGGCTCACTTCTCCACTTTTATCACTGCTTAGTATCTCTCTCACAAAAGTCCTGGTCTATGCACAGACTGGAAAAATCATTCGATGGTGAGTGAGTTGCAAATTGATTTACAGATGAGCGGCGTTTGAAATGCTTTTCGAATGGGGTACGCAGACTTGCACGGTGCGGTTTTTCACTCTGTCTGGGCTGCAACTATCCAATCACAAACGTCTGCAAATTTACAGAGGAGCAATCGGGTCGGAATGAATAAGGCCTATATATGTATATGTATGTGGATATAGATATATATATATATATATATATATATATATATATACACACACACACACACGCACACATATATATACCCACATACATGTATACATACATACATACGTATAGGTTATGTTTATTCGGCACTCGTCAGGAATATTGCGATCAGCCTGGTGCCTTTCTAAGCTGACAATTGCTGTATATACATATGCCTGCAGGGGCGGATGCCCTGACTGCCAGCAAGCAAAAGTACTTTTATAACAAAAAAAGCTGCCAGCATTACTATTGTGGGGCACATGTGTAAGGTGAATTACTGTGTGGCATTATGCAGGGTTGGACTTGCCCTCAGGGGCACAGGGTAATGCCCCGGTGTGCCCACTGTCTGAGGGTTGCTATGTCAGATTCTGAACTAGCAGCGGTGCTAGGGGGCACCAGACAAAATCTTGCCTAGGGCATCAAAATAGCTAGGACCAGCTCTGTGCAGCTGGCTTGTCCGTTTTGAAAGCAGGCTGACGGGCAGCCCAGGCCCTTTTAGGTTTGGGCTTAGCGGTTTTGGAAGTGCGAGCCTGTTTCGGGTATGCCTGATGTTTTGCTTTATCTGAAGGACGAAAGGAGCGAAAGGAAGTACTCTTAGCCTTCGGTACCGAAGGAGCAGTACTAGGTAATCACGCGGTTTTAGCAGAAGCTAAGTCAGCCACTATCTTGTTGAGGTCCTCTCCAAAAAGAATGTCTCCCTTAAAAGGGAGCACCTTCAGGGTTTTCTTATAGGCCCTACACATTGGCCGATTTTTTGAAAGATATGAACGATCTCGTTCATAAATGAACGAGAACTCGTTCATATCTTTCAGTGTGGAGACTTAAGCGATGAACGATGCGCGTCCCCGCGCTCGTTCATCGCTGGTCTCCGGTCGGCTGTGCATGCAGGCCAATATGGGCGATCTCGTCCATATTTGCCTGCACTTCAATGCAGCCGCGTGACGGGGGGAGTGAAGAAACTTCACTCCCCCCGTCACTGCCCCCCCGCCGCCGGGTCGCTCGTCGCCCGTATCCGCCGTCGGGCAGCTCGGCGGCGGATCGCCGGGTGTGTAGGGCCCCTGAGAGTCCAGATCCGCAGACCAGGACCGTAACCAAAGAATCCGTTGAGCCAAAATGGACGTGGGTGGATTGTGAGGAAGTAATGGCCCGCTTAGAGGACCCCTTGGTCTTAGGTGGATGAGGGTTAGACGTCTGTTTAGTCATTGAGTGGTTCAATTGCTGTAACTGAGTGGACAGATGATCTGCCCAAGGCGGACTAACCGCAGGGACCATAAGCGGTTGTACAAGCACAGGAGATCCCATAAGGGGCACAAGTCTAGTCACCAGCATACTTAATAACGTGGAGAAAGTAGCCCAAGGTGGACCATTATGAACACCCATTGCAACAGTTCCACTGGGGGGTAAGGAACCCCCAGAACCTGAACCCTTTGCTGCTATGTTTTCCTCTAATATGTCTGCAGCGTCACCACCACGCAATGTGGGATCAGCCCCAGCTCTGTCGCCCCTTGTAGCTGATATGTTTGAAAGCTCAATTTACGGGCAACCCAGTACAATATCAGCAGCCTAATACCTTAACAAGAACCCCCTGTGCAGTGTATGGGCACAAACAGATAATTCAAGAGGTATATGGTGACTGAAAATCACAGAGAAAAATACACAGTAAGTATATCCTGGGAAACACCTATATTAAACAATGACCCTGATGCACTTAGCCCCCTCAGGTTACAGAATATAGGGATAGCAATCTGAGTGAGAGACACAAAATGGAAGTCACGCAGCAGCTATATGCAAACACACAGAGTCACATGTACAATGCAGAAATTATGACATGCAATAAAACTGCACTTGTCTAGCAATACAAAGTACTACTAAGTACAGCTATATAATCAATAGATATAACAATGCACCGTAAAGACTGGATGTATATCACAGGGTACTTGTACTAAATAACCCTGACTAAATGCACTATTTCTTAACTAACACTGCGGGCAGACATGTAGAATACTTAAGTGTCCTGTAAAATGCACAGCGCTGACAGGCAGGCGGCTTTACAGAGAAGGATTTACCAAAACAGTCCCAGGATCAGCTCAGCTTGAGGTTGAAACGCTGACAGGGAGTGAGGGAGAGAGAGAAATGCAGCTCCAGGGCGGGAACATTTACTCTAAATGGCGCCCTGGGGCTACAGGTCCAAGCCTTATCTCCTTACTGGGCTTCACCACCGGTTACTGTGGGCTATGTAATAAACATTTTTTAGTAAAACTGACCTGTGCCCTTGCCCTGGTGGTCTAGTGGGGTCACTGTACTACGGCCTACCTCCTACCGGATTGCGGTTTCTATCTGGGGGACCCTCTTACCTCCTCCCAAAGTGCAGCCACGCGATCCTGGAGAGCTGCGGTGCGGTGTGTGACTGACTGGAGCAAACTTGTAAGTACCTGGCAACCAGGCTGTGGGAGTATACATCGCCACTGGAGGAGGTGATGGAGCTGCAGCAGGAGATGTCTGACTGACATCTAACACACACAGTGTCTCCGCTGTAGCCCTTGAAGTCTTTAGATTTCACTTAAAAAGCTCTTCTGAGGGCTGCTGGAGCAGCTCTACCTGTTGTATGCCTGCACTGCATGGCACCAACTACAAAACTGAGTTCCTATGCACGGAGGCGGGGTTATAGAGGAGGCGGTGCTATGCATTCTGAGAACAGTCAAAGCTTTTAGCTTGTTGGTTCTTCGGATCAAGATCCTACTCTACACCCCGATGTTATTCCCTAGGAGCCCAGTGTACCCCGCAGCAGAAAGGAAAACAGTTCAGGAGTAATACATTTCTTGTCAGGATTCACACACGCTTCTTTAGAAAGGGAGTTTAATTTCTTTGAGAAAGGAACATGGCAGATTATTTTGGTTTCACATTAAAAAACAATTCCTCATCTGGGTCTGTCTCCTTATCCGGTATGCTGAGGACTACTCTAATAGCGTAAATCAGGGCCTAAACCCACGGGGACAGAAAATTGTCATCTTCCACCTACAGTTCTTCCTCATCTAGCTCTGGTGTTTCAGTATCAGAGTCAGACTGGAGCACCTGTGGGAGGGTGCGTTTATGAGAGACCACCAGAGGGGGCTGAGGAGCCTGTCTGTGGTCAGGAGTCTTAACCAAGAAATCATCTACAGACTGTTTCAGGGTCTGCCTTTCTTGATTTGTACTAGTAATCATTGTTTAAAATGATTCTAGCTACTCAGGTTTCTGTAAGCTACTACCTTGTGAAGGCAAAGAACACTGGGTACACAGTAGAGACCCTTGTGGAGGGGGTATAATCTTAATGTTACATGAGGGACACAGAATTTTTACCCAGACATACTTATAGCAGAAAACACAGAGTTAATGAGTAACACAGTGCAGTGACATCACGTTAGTGAGATAGCACAATAACCCCAGACAGCACTGAATGGAGTGACACAGAGAGGATTGGGACCAGCACACAATACCTCAGATCAGAGCAGCTCTCCACTGGCAATATTTGTGTTTTTACCAGCACAGCAGTGTAACCACAGTGTATATGCTCTCCCTCCCTATAACACCTCTTCGTATGAGTACAATTGGTGATTCAGTGGGTTCTGTGGAAGAGCAGCCTCAGCATGCAGCCTGGCAGTCAGTAGTAAATGGCACCTTTCAGCTTCTGGTCCCAGTCTCTGGGAAGCACCGCCCATTCAATGGCGCGCGGTCCCTAATAGATCATACTGACTTTAATTGTTATATATGTGTAAAAAAAAGGATATTAAATCCCCCTTTACCTCAGGGCCAGTCTGGCTCTGCAGCTGGCACCGCAGCCCAGTGACACACTGCATCATAATGCCGCCATTGTCACCAGGGACCCACTAACCGGGACTCCGGTATAGTAACTCACCACATCTACTTAAGCATCTGTTAGGGGTGGCGGCATGCTGCCTGCATGGGCTCACACCCTGGGGGCATGAGAAACAGCACCTCAGTGTCCTGTCAGCGGGGATATAAACCATTAACTCTAAAGGAAGTTGGTTCGGCCTCCTTCCCTAAGTCCCACGATGCAGGCAGACTGGTTGCTAACCAGTGTTTCCTGAAAATAACAAACTAAATAAGTCTGAAGAAAACTCTCTGGAGCTCCTTAGGCACATTTTTCTAAACTGAGTATGCAGGAGGGGCATCAAGAGAAGGAGCCAGCACACACTATTGATTTCTTACCGCTGCTAGTTCAAAATCTGACATAGCAACCCTCAGGCAGTGGGCACACCGGGGGTTTACCCTGTGGGCAAGTCCAACCCTGCATAATGCCCCACAGTAATTCATCTTACACGTGCCCCACAATAGTAATGCTAGCAGCTTTTTTTGTTATAAAAGTACTTTTGCTTGCTGGCAGTCAGGGCATCCGCCCCTGCAGGCATATGTATATACAGCAATTGTCAGCTTAGGAAGGCACTAGGCTCATCGCAATATCCCTAATTCATTATTCTCCCCTGTCGGAACTCCTGACAGGAGAGCAGCAGCACATGATCACACACAGCAGGGTCCTCTTATCTGTACTGGTGTGCACTCATCCATAGTGTGCTGCTGCTGCAATTAGGGTAAGGATTGTTAGTAATCTTTCTGTAGTTAAACACATTTCTTTAATTAGACTATCTGGTGTCAGTAATGATTCTGTTAATGCTGTAATCGTATGGAAAACAGCACATCTGATAAATATAGGTAGTGTCTACAAGATGCAGACAATCCAGTGTTCACAATAAAATAACATTTAATACACCGAAATCATAATTTAGGGATGAATTCACACAAGGGTAAATTGCATTTGGAATTTATTGCATATTGTATTTATCATGAGTATTGTGCTGAGTGAGAAGAAAATAATATCACAGTGAATATATATTTCAAACAAGAAACCCCGTACTATAGGCAGCAATGTTAGTTTCAATACTTGAAAAACTTCCCAAAAGATATTGCTACTAATGTTATATAGAAATATCTCACAGCAACAAGCATTTAAGCAAAGACACGCCCTTTTATGCAGAGTATGACACGCCCCCCCCCCCCCCATATGGCACGGGACAATTTGAGCCGCACATCCTACTGTAATCTCCCTGATTCTAGTTTTCAAAAGTAGGCGAGTATGGATATACAGTACATACAGCAAAACACATATAAAAGGAGAAAGTCCAAATAAGCCTACAGCTGTATAATCTGCCCCAAGGGAAATTGGCATGGGACAGTTTATTAATAAAACTGATTTCCCATAAAGTCAGAAAATTTGCTATTTAATAAATTAGTAAACATTTTCCTCGGGGTGGGCACCCAGAGAGCAGTGTATGCTAATATGTGGGAGCAAATCAGTGAATCAATGTGCGTGTTTAACCCTTTCTGGGTGGCTCCTCACATGCCAATTTTAGCAGAAGCAGTATCGAGAAAATTGTAATTTCAGCCTCATTTGTTTAATGCAATGCGATCGCAGGACCTGTTCTGCACATGCCCAGAAGGGTACTGCACATGTGCCGGTTCCCCATCAGGAAACTGCACAGAGGATCGTGATTACACTCCTTACTGAATAACCACCTACACTGGCTAAGCTGTGCGGCAGGGGGATTGTTTTACTCCAAGTTATTCCTCATGAGGACAGGAGACAAGGAAAGACAGCAGCAAAGCAGGGAATACCAAGTATCGTTCCTTCTACAGAGCAATCCCTGATTGGCAGGAAGACCCTGTGTTTATATTTCATCCACAGCTATAAAATGACATAAATAATCTATTTGCTGAGTAGTAATGAGAAATGATTCTTTGAGGATTTAATATTGTTTGCCAGATAGTCCTCGTTACATGATCACCTAAGTATCTCTCCTGGGTCTATCTTCTAAAAGGTAGAAGAGGAATGGACAAAAGTATTAAATATTGATTAAATAATTTTATTTAATGAGTGTTATGGGGGGAGGCCCTCGATATCCCAGCTGTCAGGATCCTGGCGCTCTGTATACCGGTGGTCAGGATCTTGGCGCAAATATGCTGGGAGCTGGTATCCCAAGCGCCGGTATATCGTAGTACACCCGTCACTGGCAAAACCAGTCTCGGAGCTCCAGCCGTCCCGCAAGCCATTACATCCGGCCCATTATTTGTACATGGACCTTCAGTCTATGTGCAGGATAGATCTGTCTGCGATACATCACTGAGTACTATGGACCTGATTCATAGCAAGATCTGCATCCATCTCCTCACATGCTGGGGGCCACCCAGCACAGGGCAAGGCTGCCCGGTATGTGTGACACCGCCTCCCGATGCTTCCACAATTAGATTGCGGCTGCATGAAACTAAGGGTGACCCCTGGCAGAACAGCCTGTTTGCGCTGTCAGGCGGTTGGCCAACATTTTTTAAATTGGAGCAGCTGCATGTGACATCACGCAGCCACACCGAAAGCGATCACAGCATGCCTCCTGTTGGGGCCACACCCCAATGTTGCATTGCCACCCCAAAAACGTCCGCTGCTGCCAATCATCTTGCAGCCACATCCTTCCTGGATGCAGCTGTGAGAAGGGTCACACATGTGCACTGCGGCCAATGCGTGTGTGCAGACCACCCAAATGCAGTCACTGTGTACAGATGCACGGCTGCGTTCAGGTCTGAATGACCCCCTATGTCAAAGTTAGTATTGTGTATATTATTACTGTCATACTAGTTTCATTTATTGTGAAGTAGTAATATAAAAGGTATAAGAGAAAGAACACGGGGTGCCACGCCCTGCACCTAGATATAGCGCTAGGGACCCCAAGTATACAGAGAGGCCTTGACGCGGCTTTGGGGCTTACTCATACATTTGCGCAAATATATGTAACCGAGATCTCTGAATTCTAATATTGTGTGGATTTAAATCTGGTTACTGCTATCATTCAGAGTGCTGGGGGAAACAAAATGGGTTTTCTCTTCTTGGAAATACCCCTCCCTTTCAAGCACCTGAATGGTATCAATAAGCTAATTGAGCATCTGCCACTATATATGTAAATTGTTATAATTTGGTTGCTATGGGATACAGACAACCAGTGTTTTACTTGCACCATTTTACTTAACAGTAATAGTAGTAATATAAAAGGATAAAAGGTATTAGAGAAAGAATACGGAGGTGTAAGAGACCAGAGGAAAGACCTGTAGCGGGTATACTGTAGTTACTACACAGTTTTTTTGAAAGCCAGAGATTTTCACTCCATTTGTGTGCTGGATATAAAGGGCACTAGAAATACAAGCAAACCAAGCCTGAATTTACATGTATTATTACTGCCCTTTATCATCCAGCGATCATAGACAGTAAGAATCAGTGGCTTTGAAAAACGGATATTTAGGAAATATAACCCATATGGTGAAACAGAGCAGCATACATTGTTCCTGTAGAAATACCCAGTACTCAAAGCCCTGCTGGTCAGAGAAGGAATCCCAGTACTGAGAGGAGCTGCTGGAACTCTCTACTAGTCCCAGCACCTGCATGAGCAGAACAGCTGTATATTACAGAGCTCAGTAATAGCAGTCCCACGGTCATTGGCTATTGTTATACTGCAGCTCTAGTTCCTAACACAGAGACCTTCCCAAGGGGAAAAGGTATCCAGTCTCTAGGTGGACCACTATTGGTCGACAGTCACTAGGTTGACGTACATTAGGTCGACAGGGTTTCTAGGTTGACATGGTCACTAGGTCGACATGAGTTTTTCATGATTTTTTTTTTACTTTTTCATAGTTTATGATCCACATGGACTATAATTGGGAATGGTAACCAGTGCTGAGCGCAGCGGTAGCAGAGCGAGGCACCTTCCCGAAGCATGGCGAGGTGACACAGTGCACTAATTGGAGTTCCTGGTCACTCTACGAAGAAAACAACACAAAAAATATTTAAAAAACCTCATGTTGACCTTTTGTTATGTAGACCTTGCTCATGTCCACCTTATGCTTGTGTCAACCTATTTTGGGTGTCGACTTAGATCGACAGTGTCTAGGTCGACCACTATTGGTCGACAGTAACTAAGTGTGGTCGACCCTATGAACCACACCCGGGAAAAAGTACCTCCAGGTCCACTTGTCTGACCTCTCCTGTCTTTATCAAGACTGATTTATATAAAACACCTGTCACATTCAGAAAATAGATATTGGTTCCATTGAATTCATATTGTTTTGATAAGTTACATTACTTATGATACACATGCTGCATTCAGGCCCTCAGAGTGACTCTGCATGTGATTACTGAGTGTTTTCTTACTAGTAAAACACTTGTTGCATTCAGAACATGTAAATGGTTTCTCTCCTGTGTGACTCCTCTGATGTATAACAAGATATGACTTCTGAGAAAAACACTTGCTGCATTCAGAACATGTAAATGGTTTCTCTCCTGTGTGACTCCTCTGATGTATAACAAGATATGACTTCTGGGAAAAACACTTGCTGCATTCAGAACATGTAAATGGTTTCTCTCCTGTGTGACTCCTCTGATGTATAACAAGATATGACTTCTGGGAAAAACACTTGCTGCATTCAGAACATGTAAATGGTTTCTCTCCTGTGTGACTCCTCTGATGTATAACAAGATACGACTTCTGGGAAAAACACTTGCTGCAATCACAACATGTAACTGGTTTTTGTTCGTCGGGAGGATTGCCACCTAGCAACAGCTGGTGGGTTATGTAGTAAGCATCCTGATTTTCCGCTGTGAGGCAGGGAAGTGACATTTTCAAATCACTAAACTGCCGACACTAACAGTGAAGTTGCACTTGCCCAGCAGGCTAGGTTGTGCACAAGTCACATGCACACTAGCAGCTGGGCGGGGCTAACACTCACTGAATCAGATTTTCTTTCAGCGCTGAAGGATGAGGATGCAGTCTTAAGGCCAATACACACTTGACGATAAAATGAGCGACGTCGTTAATTTCAGCCCTCATCAATGACGTCATATCGTCAAGTGTGTATGCATCAGACGACCACCGATGCGTGGCCCCGCGGGACGTTAACGACCCTCGCTTATCTGTGGAGCATGTATGCTCAATTTCCACTATCAGAGATGTCGTTCAATGTGTATGGTGTGAACGACCAACGACCAAGCCACTGTTCACCAGCCCTGTTCCCAGCTCATTATTTTAATAAACTGTTCAGCTTGGATGCTTCAACGATGAATGGTCTTTGGTCATTGGTAGTGTGTATGCTCATGTCGTTAGCTCAGCTGTTCAAGGGAAGTTCAAGGGAAGTCGTTAACGACGTGTGCATCGTCAAGTGTGTATGGGCCTTTAGTCTCTCTGGCTGACACGGTTATTTCCTCATATATTGCAAAAATGGACATAAAAACCTTGGTGTAAATTTTTCTTTTATTTCTAAATTGGCCCTAATTAAATCAATACGCTTATGTTTTATTATATCTTATATAATATTGACTTAGTGTACAAGTTTTGAGTACTAACAGTATTGTCTTGATGTAGTGTTTGGTTTGTAATATTTTTTAATTATGTCAACTTTGAGTATATATGGTTATTACATCATTAATTAATAAGTAGACACAGTTGATCTGCTTCAAAGTCATTAGACAGGTATAAATTCTGGATCACGGAGAGGGGAAGTATCCGTCTTGAGGAAGTTTCCGGTTGCTAGGAGACGAAACGCGTTGACGCCCACTCTCTGTTACTCAGCTCTTCATTTGGTGTTACCCGCTGAATTAACACAGCTTACGGCCCGTCACAGCCACAGCTCATTGCCGCACGTTCTCTCTATCACTGGCCGGGTGAGTTCCGTCTGACCTCCGCTGCGAGGCCTAATACCCATCATCAGGAGATAATTTTGCGGCGGCCACACTCACCGTCGGCAACCAATGCTAATTGAATTTGTAGAGACGTGTGCCATTTCCCGGGAAGGCGGCAGACACCCGATGTCATTTAAACAGTGATACAATGATGTATTTCTACACCACGTGTATTTTACCATCTTAAAGGACCCTGACTGCACTTTACTACAGGAACCAGCACGTGGGTAACTATTACAGGTTGCACTTTTCTTCTGTTGCAAAAAATGAGACTGTGAATATTCATTTCGGGATATATATACATCAACACACTGGGACGCCAGTGTTCTCACTTTTGTTATCACCATCTGAAAGAGCTTATATTGATCAGTTTTTATTGCATGCTGCATGCTACCTAATACTTTATCAATTATAGCTTTCATGTGATAATGAGTTAATTGCTATTAATTGCATGTTGATTGTGTGTCATAAATGTTGTTCTTAAGAGATATTATATAAATTGATTTATTTATACCTAAGCCTCACTGAGTCAATCTCTCTCTATGACAGACTGCACATGGTTTTTAGATACATTGTTTTCAAGCGCAGAGTATTCTTCCTTTTAAAAATGTACTTTTTACTAAACCAGAATGGATTATGCATTAAAATAGATCTCCAGAATGCTTTCCTTCCCATTTCCATACATCTATACAACAGTAGGTTACAATTTTATTGGAAAATGCTTTTATTCCAGCATCCTGTCATGTTATTTTGCTTCTCAAACACACCTTATAATTTACCTATTGGACAACAGTAGTCACCACATTTCTCCAACCATATGGAGTCTAGAGAGTGGTATACGTAAACAATGTACTAAAATCGTACACCAATGGGACTTAACAGTATCTTTCAGAATAGAATTGGCCTTTATCATAAACTGCTATAATAAGGCAGTCAACAGAGCAGCGGCATCTACCAGCAAGATCCCTAAGGTTGAATCATGATAATGCACCCCTTCTTTCCAGTACATGCTTTGAATAATGGAACCTGTCTCCTACAAAGAAATGGGGAGCAATAGAGAGATTGGTTCTGACTTTCTTGCCAAAGCCAACAATTTCTCTCAATGATTTAGCGGCACTAACCGGGACAAAGGTAGATCTCTCTTACACGTTTTCTCTCCTATGCAGGAACTCACTAGCTCTTCTGAGGTTTTCTTAAAACTTGTCACTGCTAGTCAAGCATACCTATCTTCCCATGTCATATCGGAGATATCCAACTGGAATTCTCTGTCAATTTCCAAATTACAGGCCCGCATTAGACCCTCTACTGATTTTAACGATAACATCAGATATGTCTCATCTGCAATAGAATAATTTCTCCCAACAAAGATCCATACAAGGAAAATTGTCATGGAAGAAAATACACTTTCTAAAAAGTACCTTAGAACTGAGAGCTGGTAAATAACTGTTGAATCTCTTTAACCTCTCTAGACACACAAGGCTATAGATCTGCTCTGGACAATATGACAGCTATGTCCTACATAACAGGATACAGGAAATCTTTTAATGTTCCTTTGCATGGCAGATTTGGACATTTTGCAGGAGATCAAAGAAAGGAACATAATTCTAAAAGCAATAAACCTGCATAGAACTATTATCTAACTTGCAGATTCCCTTTCCTATCTTTGACTGCCTTGATTTCCTTATTATCTATTATGTCTATTTCTAAGACACCGGCTTCCCTCTTAGCTTTAGCATTTGCAAATAAGAGGAGTTGAGCTTACCCTATTAGTTTTCTTAAACCATTTCTCAATCCCAAAAGTGTACCAAATTATTCTAAAGGGTCATACCAAAAGATCTCTTGTGTAGAATTCTTAGTAGAATTAGAAAAAGTAAAGATGATAAAGAACCAAACCATTATAATGTCTCCTGTTTATCTACTTACCTTGTTCTTACCCATTTGTTACAATATGCAGCAATTATTTATAAGTTGACAAAACCTTTCTGTACAGCTAAACCCAACACCCTTACAGGATATATTGTCACATGATAGTGTCTGGTATTGATATTTCTCAATTTAAAGGCCTCTCTTTACTTGGTGACACTGCTTCTAAAGCTGCTTCAAGGTCTTGCCATGTCAGCTATCATGCACGCTGCAAGCTAGTCATCTGCACGTGCATTGGCAAATTACTACGGAGACTGGTGATCAGGAGGTTTACCTGCTATACCCTCCAATTAGCTTGAAGGGAAATTTACCGCACACACTGATATACCCTCAACTTTAATGGATATGACACTACTCAATGGCCACTTTTGAGAGGAGTTAGCAAAATGAAGGCACCTCAGAAGGTCTTTCCTTACAAATAATTATATACAAGGCCCATTTGTCATTAATGTGGTCATGTGCATAGCATTATTGGTGACTTGTGATGAAGAAAAGATTAGGTCTCTCAGAACAACCAACAGGTTTTGCTAGGTGGCAAACCTCCCGACGAACAAACAGTAGTTTGCAGGAATCTATGACCTGCAAACGTCCTTTGTTCTAGGGAATAGGATTGCCACCTAGCAACAGCATCCATCCCTCCCCTACCAAAAAAAAAAAATATCTTACAAAAGTAGCTGTTGCTCTCTGTTGGTTACTCTTCCAGACATTACTCTATTATCTTTTCAGGCCCTCTGAGGGACATGAATATAACAGAGTCTGGCTACAGAAGACCCTAGAAATTGAGAAGCCTCAATTTTTCTGTTTGTTTACTTGCAAAACAAAGGTTTCTTTATAATATTGTTTTGTCATCCATTTCTGGAAAACAAGACAAATAAAGCCAAAAAAGTCATTTCACACACAAGACTTTATTCTCTAGTTGTGTACACTTGTTACTCTAACTGCAATTGTGTAAAATTATAAAAAAAAGTTGTTAGAACTTCCATTCCTTGTTCTGCTTATATATATTATACAGTGCAAATATAACCAGAGTTAAAAGAGTGAAATATATCTCCATATGCAAAACCCGGCACTCACTAGGGAATGCGTGACCGCATAGATGAACATTACTGGTGTGCCTTCCTAGAGACGATTAATCCCACATACACGGCAAAACAAATGTGTACAGAAGAAACAAAACATTTATACTCACAGCCTGCCTGTTCTCCTGACCGCCGCCAGCAGCAGCATCGGGACCCGTCAGCACACTTCCGGCTTCCGGTCGCTGACGTCACCGGAAGCGGGGAACCAATGGGGACCTGCGTCGGAAGGGTAAGGGAGGAACACACAGTGCGCCGATGAGTCACCATAACAACCACATTAACAATCAAGCGTGACAACAACTAATAAGATGTGAGGAAAAGCCTCACAATAACACAATGTGACAACACAAAAATACAAACATAGTGACTGCACTTGATCAAGAAATTACTAATAAAAGTGACATAATCACATATGCAAAAATTATGTAAAAGCAACGCAGACCTCTGTATTAAATATGCAAAATTACCTCTCCAGATTAGTTTAAATGAATATACCATATTACAACCAGCAAATAGCACTAATGTTGTATAACAGCAACTAGAGGGAATTACTCTCAAGGAGAAAACTGCAGAAGATACTGGACTCTATGATAGCCCTCAAGCTGTTGCTGCAATTGGTTTAACCAGTTGGTATTGGTGTCTTGATGAAACGACGAAAGGTGCTCTTGTTCAAAACTAATGATTTTCTCCTTAACGCTGTTCAATTCCTTAGTGGCTTCCTCTATGACGAGGAGGATGAGATCCATCGAACATTTGTTGAGGATCGCGATCCACTTAGAACAGAAAGGAATACTGTAGCAACCAATCGTCGAAATGTTACGCATTCTGAAGCCCCTCGGGATTTGCTTATTTCTGTAGTATTCAGAGAGCGAAAGTCCATGATAGCGGAAATCCATTTTGCGTTTTTTTCAGTTTGAACCACTCTCTGAACAAATCCTCATGGGAGCCACTTGATCGCAAATCAAAGGAAGGTTCAGACAACAGAATATCATGTGCTTCAGCATCGGAGAAACAAAGTGTCTGCAGTGTCACATACCAGCATCTGGTTCACCAGGTCTGCTGCTGCACTGTTACCTACAGATCTGGTATTGGCGAGTATAGACGTTACTAGTCTATACACGTGTATACCTCATGACCTTGGTTTGGCAGCAGTACATCAGTTAATTTCCAATAACCCGGTATACACGGGTCCGGATGTATGTTTTTTCATTAAACTATTGGAGTTTACGTTAAAACATAACTACTTCCTGTATGATGGTAACTTTTTTCTTCAACAGGCAGGGTGTGCTATGGGGAGCCGGGTGGCCCCCTCGTATGCCAAATCATTGATGTATGTGGTAGAGGAGAAATTATTTTTTGCAGACCCCTGCATTAAACGGAGTGTGTTCAAATATTATCGGTATATAGATGATATCCTGCTTTTTTGGACAGGAGATCTCTCTAAATTAGAGGAGCTTATATCCCTACATAACATGTCATCTAGTCCGGCTAAACTGACAGCTAACATCAGTCAAAACCAGGTTCACTTTTTAGATGTAGATATCAGCATTGTCAATCATCAACTACAGACCAGTCTATATGTAAAACCCACTGATCGTAATACTCTCCTCAAGTATAACAGCTTTCACCCCCAGGCGACCATTGATGGCTTACCCTTCTCACAATTTATAAGGGCCTGTCAAATTGCAAGTGACCACAAGGATAGAGAGGTACAAGTAGACAACATTGCTAAAAAATTTCTAGCACGAGGATATCCGCAAAAGTTATTGACTCAGGCTAAAATAAGTGCTCTGGTGCTTGATCGCCAGGACCTTATTCTAGAAAAAGCACCTAAACAAAACAGCGGTGCAGCGGTTTCCTTGGGTAAATAAATATACTAGTAAAAGCAAAATTACCAGCAAAAGGGCCAAGCAGTTATGTCCCATTGTTAGCTCTGAGCCAGAACTACCATCATTACGTAATGCACGTTTGCTACCTAGTTTCACAAGGGGTCCCAACATTAAAGACCTTGTAGTACACACAGACATTACGGGGATGGGACAACCCAAACAGCATTTCCTCATGAGAAAGGGAGGTTGCTATAGGTGCATGGGGTTCACTATCTGTAGTGCCCTCATTACAGGCAATAAGTTTAGGCATCCCTACTCTGGTAAGGAATTCTTTATCAAACCTGCCCTGACCTATTCTTCAAAATTTGTTGTGTATCTGCTGTCATGCCCATGTGGTCTCCACTATGTGGGCAAGACAGAGAGACAATTTAAAGAGTGTATTGCCCAACACAGAACAGCGATCAGGGCGGCTCTAATCTCGGGGACCAGCGATCAGGCTGTAGCGAGACACTTTGCCTGTGCCAGACATAGCATGTCGACACTGAGGTATAGGATGATAGCACAGGTTCCCAAATCCTTAAGAGAAGGTGACCATGCTAAAAAACTCCTCCAACTAGAGGCTTGGTGGATTTTCACTCTCGACAGTCAACCCCAAGGCGTTGAATGAGTCGTTAAGCTTATCTTCCTTTATTTAGGTTTGCATACTAGATAGATATGCGAGTCTTTGAGTGTTTGTTAGTTTCATAGAGTCCAGTATCTTCTGCAGTTTTCTCCTTGAGAATAATTCCCTCTAGTTGCTGTTATACAACATTAGTGCTATTTGCTGGTTGTAATATGGTATATTCATTTAAGCTATCTGGAGAGGTAATTTTGCATATTTAATACAGAGGTCTGCGTTGCTGTTACATCATTTTTGCATATGTGATTGTCACTTTTATTAGTAAGTTCTTGATCAAGTGCAGTCACTATGTTTGTATTTTTGTGTTGTCACATTGTGTTATTGTGAGGCTTTTTCTCACATCTTATTAGTTGTTGTCACGCTTGATTGTTAATGTGGTTGTCATGGTGACTCATCGGCACACTGTGTGTTTCTCCCTTACCCTTCCGACGCAGGTCCCCGTTGGTTCCCCGCTTCCGGTGACGTCAGCGGCCGGAAGCCGGAAGTGTGCAGACGGGTCCCGGGCCTGCGGCTGGCGGCAGGTGGGAGAACAAGCTGGCTGTGAGTATAAATGTTTTGTTTCTTCTGTACACATGTTATCCTAATGACGGGGTGAGACCCCCCGAAACGTCGACTCATGACTTAAATAATTTTTCACTTTTTTAACCTAGAAGTGCCGCCTCATTTGTTTTGCCGTATTATATATATATATATATATATATATATATATATATATATAAAATAAGAATTTACTCACCGGTAATTCTATTTCTCATAGTCCGTAGTGGATGCTGGGAACTCCGTAAGGACCATGGGGAATAGACGGGCTCCGCAGGAGACTGGGCACTCTAAAAGAAAGATTAGGTACTATCTGGTGTGCACTGGCTCCTCCCTCTATGCCCCTCCTCAAGACCTCAGTTAAGGAAACTGTGCCCGGAAGAGCTGACACAACAAGGAAAGGATTTGGGAATCCAGGGTAAGACTCATACCAGCCACACCAATCACACCGTACAACTCGTGATAACTATACCCAGTTAACAGTATGAACAAAAAACTGAGCCTCATTTAACAGATGGATCATAACAATAACCCATAAGTTAAGCAATAACTATATACATGTATTGCAGAGAGTCCGCACTTGGGACGGGCGCCCAGTATCCACTACGGACTACGAGAAATAGAATTACCGGTGAGTAAATTCTTATTTTCTCTGACGTCCTAGTGGATGCAGGGAACTCCATAAGGACCATGGGGATTATACCACAGCTCCCAAACGGGCGGGAGAGTGCGGATGACTCTGCAGCACCGAATGAGCAAACTCAAGGTCCTCCTCAGTCAGGGTATCAAACTTGTAGAATTTAGCAAATGTTTAAATGTGTTTGAACCTGACCAAGTAGCAGCTCGGCAAGGGTGCAAAGCAGAGACCCCTCGGGCAGGCGCCCAAGAAGAGCCCACCTTCCTCGTGGAATGGGCTTTTACTGATTTAGGATGCGGCAGTCCAGAAGCAGAATGTGCCAGCTGAATCGTGCTACAGATCCAGCGAGCAATAGTCTGCTTTGAAGCAGGAGCACCCAGCTTGTTGGGTGCATGCAGGATAAATAGCAAGTCAGTTTTCCGGACTCCAGCCGTCTTGGAAACATACATTTTCAGAGCCCGGACTACGTCCAGCAACTTGGAATCCTCCAAGTCCCGAGTAGCCGCAGGCACCGCAATAGGTTGGTTCAAATGAAATGCTGATACCACCTTTGGGAAAAATTGGGGACGAGTCCTCAAATCTGCCCTGTCCATATGGAAGATCAGATATGGGCTTTTACATGACAAAGCCGCCAATTCTGACACACGCCTAGCTGAAGCCAAGGCCAACAGCATGACCACCTTCCACGTGAGATACTTTAGCTCCACGGTCTTAAGTGGCTCAAACCAATGGGATTTCAGGAAATCCAACACAACGTTAACATCCCTAGGTGCCACTGGAGGCACAAAAGGGGGCTGAATATGCAGCACTCCCTTAACAAACGTCTGAACTTCAGGCAGTGAAGCCAGTTCTTTTTGGAAGAAAATAGACAGGGCTGAAATCTGGACCTTTATGGACCCCAATTTTAGGCCCATAGTCACTCCTGACTGTAGGAAGTGCAGAAATCGACCCAGCTGGAACTCCTCTATTGGGGCCTTCCTGGCCTCACACCAAGCAACATATTTCCGCCATATGCGGTGATAATGTTTTGCTGTCACATCCTTCCTAGCTTTTATCAGCGTAGGAATCACTTCATCTGGAATGCCCTTTTCCGTTAGGATCCAGCGTTCAACCGCCATGCCGTCAAACGCAGCCGCAGTAAGTCTTGGAACAGACAGGGCCCCTGCTGCAACAGGTCCTGTCGGAGAGGCAGAGGCCATGGGTCCTCTGAGATAATTTCTTGTAGTTCTGGGTACTAAGTTCTTCTTGGCCAATCCGGAACGATGAGTATAGTTCTTACTCCTCTCTTTCTTATTATCCTCAGTACCTTGGGTATGAGAGGAAGAGGAGGGAACACAAACCAACTGGTACACCCATGGTGTCACTAGTGCGTCCACAGCTATCGCCTGAGGGTCCCTTGACCTGGCGCAATATCTTTTTAGCTTTTTGTTGAGGCGGGACGCCATCATGTCCACCTGTGGCTGTTCCCAATGATTTACAATCAGTGTGAAGACTTCTGGATGAAGTCCCCACTCTCCCGGGTGGAGGTCGTGCCTGCTGAGGAAGTCTGCTTCCCAGTTGTCCACTCCCGGAATGAACACTGCTGACAGTGCTAGTACGTGATTCTCCGCCCATCGAAGAATCCTTGTGGCTTCTGCCATCGCCATCCTGCTTCTTGTGCCGCCCTGGCGGTTTACAATGGGCGACCGCCGTAATGTTGTCTGACTGAATCAGCACCGGTTGGTTTTGAAGCAGGGGCTCTGCTTGACTCAGGGCATTGTAAATGGCCCTTAGTTCCAGTATATTTATGTGTAGTGAAGTCTCCTGACTTGACCACTGTCCTTGGACGTTCCTTCCCTGAGTGACTGCCCTCCATCCTCGGAGGCTTGCATCTGTGGTCACCAGGACCCAGTCCTGTATGCTGAATCTGCGGCCCTCAAGAAGATGAGCACTCTGCAGCCACCACAGCAGAGACACCCTGGCCCTCGGGGACAGGGTGATCAACCGATGCATCTGAAGATGCGATCCAGACCACTTGTCTAACAGATCCCACTGAAAGATCCTTGCATTGAACCTGCCGAAGGGAATTGCTTCGTAAGAAGCCACCATCTTTCCCAGGACTCGCGTGCAATGATGCACCGACACCTGTTTTGGTTTCAGTTGGTCCCTGACCAGAGATGACAATTCCTGGGCCTTCTCCCCCGGGGGAAACACCTTCTTCTGTTCTGTGTCCAGAATCATGCCTAGGAACAGCAGACGCGTCGCAGGAATCAGCTGCAACTTTGGGATATTCAGAATCCAGCCGTGCTGTTGCAACACTTCCCGAGATAGTGCTACGCTGACTAACAACTGCTCTCTGGACCTCGCCTTTATAAGGAGATCGTCCAAGTACGGATAATTATAACTCCCTTCTTCCGAAGGAGTATCATCATTTCGGCCATTACCTTGGTATTTTTATTTTCTAGCAAGCTCAGGAGAGCCCACTAGGAGCACCCAGCTCTGGCCGGGCACAGATTCTAACTGAGGTCTGGAGGAGGGGCATAGAGGGAGGAGCCAGTGCACACCAGAAAGTACCTAATCTTTCTTTTAGAGTGCCCAGTCTCCTGCGGAGCCCGTCTATTCCCCATGGTCCTTACGGAGTTGCCAGCATCCACTAGGACGTCAGAGAAAATTAATTTCTTCTCAGTGTTTGCCTTACCCAAGCCTCACCAGTACTGTATACCTAAATAAATGGTTCAGTCAGTTTAGATCTAAATGTGTAGGTATTACTCTCCTTTGTTCCAACACACACAATATTCACCCACAGTTGTTCTGGTTATTGGGATTGCTACCAGTAAGCCTGGAAAAATCTGTATCTGTGTTAGCCCCGCCCAGCTGCTAGTGTGCATGTGACCTGCAGGCAGGTTAGCGATTTAGAAATTTCACTTGCCTGCCTTACAGCGGAAAATCAGGATGCTTACTACATAACCCACCAGCTGTTGCTAGGTGGCAATCCTGTTCCCTAGAACAAAGGAAGTTTGCAGGTCATAGATTCCTGCAAACTACTGTTTCTCCTGTGTGACTCCTCTGATGTCCAATAAGAAGTGACTTCCGGGAAAAACACTTGCTGCATTCACAACATTCAAATGGTTTCTCTCCAGTGTGAACTCTCTGATGTATAATAAGAGTTGACTTCCGGGAAAATAACTTGCTGCATTCAGAACATGTAAATGGTTTTTCTCCTGTGTGACTCCTCTGATGTATAACAAGCTCTGACTTCTGGTAGAAACACTTGCTGCATTCAGAACATTTAAATGATTTCTCTCCTCTGTGACTCATCTGATGTATAACAAGAGATGACTTATGGGAAAAACACTTGCTACATTCAGAACATGTAAATGGTTTCTCTCCTGTGTGACTCCTCTGATGCTTAACAAGATGTGACGTCCGGGAAAAACACTTGCTACATTCAGAACATGTAAATGGTTTCTCTCCTGTGTGACTCCTCTGATGTATAAGAAGAAGTGACTTCCGGGAAAAACACTTGCTGCATTCAGAACATTCAAATGGTTTCTCTCCTGTGTGACTCCTCTGATGTATAACAAGAGATGACTTCTGGTAAAAACACTTGCTGCATTCAGAACATGTAAATGATTTCTCTCCTCTGTGAATCCTATGATGTATAACAAGAGATGACTTATAGGAAAAACACTTGTTACATTCAGAACATTCAAATGGTTTCTCTCCTGTGTGAACTCTCTGATGCTTAACAAGATGTGATGTCCGGGAAAAACACTTACTACATTCAGAACATGTAAATGGTTTTTCTCCTGTGTGACTCCTTTGATGTATAATAAGAAGCGACTTCCGGGAAAAACACTTGCTGCATTCAGAACATGTAAATGGTTTTTCTCCTGCATGACTCCTCTGATGTGTAAGAAGAAGTGACTTCTGGGAAAAACACATGCTGCATTCAGAACATTCAAATGGTTTCTCTCCTGTGTGAACTCTCTGATGCATAAAAAGATGTGACTTCTGGGAAAAACACTTGCTGCATTCAGAACATGTAAATGGTTTCTCTCCTGTGTGAATCCTCTGATGTATGATAAGCTGTGATTTATATGTAAAGCTTCTGTCACACTCGGAGCACAGATGTGGTCTCTCTCCTGTGAGGCTCATCATGTATTAGATAAAAACTTCTATCCAGAAAATGAAAATTGTTTTCTTGAACCCTCCAGAGGCTTCAGAAGAAATTATATCTTTAGTTGGCTAGATCAGGGAACAAGGAGCCTTTCCACGTCGTCTCTTTCCACAGCCTTTTCTTCTATTCTTCGTGGGACTCCAGCTCCTTCAGTTACCCCTAAAAAATAAATAAAACAAATTGTTATTCAATAACCTGAAGATCACCCTTGTAAATCAGTTTTAGTTTTATATCGTATAAGGAACATGATGTATCGTTATGTAAGTTGCCTAATTTCTGGGCTCCCATTTCCAGTCAGATGTGCAGTACAGAGACCACTTTCCTCCTGCCACAGATACAACATATATATTATTTATTATCATCATCATCATCATCAGTTTCTTATATAGCACAGTTACGTTGTGCTTTACAATTGGAAATAACAATGATATAACAAAACTGGGTAATAAACAGTCATAGAGGTAGGAAGGCCCTGCTCGCAAGGTTACAATCTATAGGGAAATAGGCATAGATACACAAGGATGGGTGCAGTCTATTGCATAGTAGTTCACCAGATTGCAAAGGTTCTTGGTGGGCTGCATGATATGGTCACACAGCAATGTTGAACTGGGGTTGGGAGGAAGGCAAAGTGAAGAATGTGAAGACAAGTGAGGATGTGTGTGGACTGTGTAGAGTGGATGCAATTTGATAGGAAAGTTTATGAAAGGTATGTGGGTGGTTCTGGAATTTGATACGCTTGCCTGAAGAGGTGAGTTTTCAGGGAACGCTTGAAGGTTTGGAGACTTGAAAAGAGTCTATTGTGCATGGTAGGGCATTCCACAGAGTGGGTGCAACCCAAAGAAAGTCCTGCAATCGTGAGTGGGAGCGAGTAATGAATGTGGATGAGTGATGCAGATCTTGGGAAGAGTGAAGAGGTTGGGTTGGGAGATATTGATTGGTGTAGTTTGGTTAATGGCTTTGTGTGTGAGTAAAAGTATTTTATATTGAATACGGTAGAATACAGGTAACCAATGGAGAGACTGACAGAGTGGATCTGCAGACGATGAACGTCTAGTGAGGAAGATTAGTCTAGCAGCTGCATTCAGAATGGATTATAGCGGTGAGTCTCATTTTGGGAATACCAGTTGGGAGACTATTGCAATAATCAATGTGGGAGATAATGAGAGCATGGATTAGAGTTTTAGCAGTGTCTTTTATAAGGTATGGTCATATTTTGGATATTTCTTTAGAGGCATGTAACATGATTTTGAGAAAGATTGAATGTGGGGAACAAAGGAACGATCAGAGTTAAGAATGACACCTAGGCAGTGAGCTTGTGGGGTAGGGTTGATTGTTGAGTTTTCAACAGTGATAGCGATATCAGGTTGGTACCTACTATTGGCCAGTGGAAATATAATTAACTGTTTTTGAAATATTAAGTTTGAGGTGGCGAGATGTCATCCAAGATGAAATGGCAGAAAGCCATTTAGTGACACGGCCCAATACAGATAGAGACAAATCAGGGGAGGATAGGTAGATTTGAGTATCATCTGTGTACTGATGGTAAACTAATCAGCTCTTTTGGATTTCAGTATCAAGAGTTGAGGTATAGATTGAGAAAAGCAGATTACCTAAAACTGAGCATTGCGGTACTCCAACTGAAATAGGTAGTGAAGAGGAGGAAGATTCAGAGAAGCGAACACTGAAGGAGCGATTAGATAGGCAGGTTAGGAACCAAGAAAGGGCTATGTCTTTTTAAGACCTAGAGATTGTAGTGTTTGTATGACAAGAGTGGTCAACAGTGTCAAAGGCAGCAGATAGATCTAGAAGAATAAGAAGTGAGTAATGGCCTTTAGACTTCGTAGTGACCAAATCATGAACCACTTTAGTCAGTGATGTCTCTGTGGAGTGTTGGGAATGGAAGCATGACTGAAGTGGGTCCAATAAGTTGTGTGAGTTAAGAAAGTATGTGATTCGAGTGTAGGCAAGTCTCTCAAGTAGCTTAGAGAGACAAGGGAGCTAAGGCATGGGTGAACATTCCGAGTTGTTCGCTCATTGCTATTTTTAGCAGAATTGCGATCAGGCTAAAAATTGGCATTTCTGCGCATGGTACACAGCGCGCATGCGCTAAGTACTTTCACACAAAACTGCAGTTTTACATAAGGTCGAGCGACGTTTTTCCATCGCTCGAGTGATCATAGTGTGATTGACAGGAAGTGGGTGTTTCTGGGCGGAAACGGAGCGTTTTCCGGGAGTGTGCTAAAAAACGCAGGTGTGCCTGATAACAACGCAGGAGAAGCTGGAGAAACGGGGGAGTGGCTGGCCGAACGCAGGGCGTGTTTGTGACGTCAAACCAGGAACTAAACGGACTGAGGTGATCGCAGTGTAGGAGTAGGTCTGGAGCTACTCAGAAACTGCAGGGAATTATTTAGTAGCAGTTCTGCTAATCTTTCGTTCGCTATTCTGCTATGCTAAGATACACTTCCAGAGGGTGGCGGCCTAGCGTGTGCACTGCTGCTAAAAGCAGCTAGCAAGTGAACAACTCAGAATGAGGGCCATAAGGCTGTAGTTTGAGAGAATTTTGATTTTTCAAAATAGGAGTAATCACTGAATGCTTGAACAAAGAAGTAAAAATATATAAAACAAATCAAATTATAATAAAAATGATGTAATCAAATTGGAATGAAATGACAGTTAGGCAGTATCCAATTAGCTGCAGTATAAATCGATAACTTATCACAAATGCAATCATTAGTAGTCCGTAATGGATACTGGAAACTGTAATTTAGTACTGTGGGGTATAGATTGGGTCCACTGGAGCCTGGCACTTTGAAAAACCTTTAGTGTGTATGTGTTTGCTGGCTCCTCCCCTCTATACCCCTCCTACCAGACTGTGTCTAGGAAAACTGTGCCCGAAGAGACTGATATACCACGAGAGTAGAAACAGACAACAGCGGCGAGGCAACAAGCCAACACACAACCAGAATCAACAAAGAAGCGCTAACCGGAACAGAGGATAGCCACATCCATAACAACAAGGATAGCAAAGCAATCCCAACATGTCAAAGGGACCGCAACAGTGGACCAACCAAAACACTTACATCCAGTAAGCAGGAATCAAAGCACAGAGGCGGACGCCCAGTATCCACTACAGACTACGAGAAAACAAGATTTATGGTAAGAACTTACCGTTGTTAAATCTTTTTCTGCGAGGTACACTGTGCTCCACAAGGAATGACATTGGGGGTGTAGAGGAAGATCTTGATTCAAGGCACCAACAGGTTCAAAACTTTGACCTTCTTCCCAAGATGCATAGCGCCGCCTCCTATATCACCCCGCCTACATGCACAGGAGCTCAGTTTTGTTAACCAGCCCAATGCAGTAGCAGTTAAAAGATGACGACCATTAGTAGCCACATACACAACACTCTCACGACAGGAGAAAGTGTCAGCGGCTAATGCCTTACCAACCCAAAGAAGCGAAGTGCGTCAGGGTGGGCGCCTTGTGGAGCCCAGTGTACCTCGCAGAAAGAGATTTACCAACGGTAAGTTCTTACCATAAATCTCATTTTCTGCTGTGGGGTACACTGAGCTCCACAAGGAATGACATTGGGGATGTCCTCAATCAGTTCCTTATGGGAGGGGATGCACTGTAGCGGGCACAAGAACCTGGCGTCCAAAGGAAGCATCCTGAGAGGCAGACCTATCTAAGGCATAGAACCTTATGAACGTGTTCACCGAGGACCACATAACCGCCTTGCACAATTGTTCAAGGGTCGCACCACGGTGGGCCACCCAAGATGGTCCAACTGACTGAGTAGAATGGGCCTTGATGGTAGCAGGAGCTGGAAGGCCAGCCTGTACATAAGCACGTGCAAACACCATTCTAATCCATCTGGCCAGGGTCTGCTTGTGAGCAGGCCAGCCACGTTTGTGAAAACCAAATAGAACAAAGAGAGAATCTGACTTCCTGATGGAGGCAGTTCTCTTCACGTAGAAATGGAGAGCCCGTACCACATCCAAAGACCGTTCTTTGGAAGACAAATCAGGAGAAGCAAAGGCCGGAACTAAAATCTACTGATTAAGGTGGAAAGAAGACACCACCTTACGTAAAATACCTGGGACGTGTTCTAAGAACCGCTCGATCACAGTGAAAAATCAGATATGGTGACCTACAAGACAAGACACCCAAATCCGACACCCGTCTAGCAGAGGCAATAGCCAGCAAAAACAATACCTTAAGAGAAAGCCACTTAAGGTCTGCAGATTCAAGAGGCTCAAACGGAGACCCTTGCAACGTCTCCAGAACCACCGTCAAGTCCCAAGCAGCCACCGGCGGGACATAAGGAGGTTGAATCCGCAACACACCCTGAGTGAACGTATGCACATCAGGTAATGTCGCAATTTTTCTCTGAAACCAAACCGACAAGGCAGAAATATGAACCTTGATGGATGCCAGACGAAGTCCAGGCCTTGTTGTGAAAAGGCCAAAAGTTTGGCCGCACTAAACTTGTAAACATCATGATTGTTAGATGCGCACCAAGCAAAGTAAGAATTCCAGACCCTATGATAAATCCGAGCAGAAGCCGGTTTCTGGGCCTTCAACATAGTTTGAATGACCACCTCAGAAAATCCTTTGGCCCTTAAGACGGAAGCTTCACGAGCCATGCAGTCAAAGTCAATCAGGCTAATTCCTGATATACAGAGGGGCCCTGAACGAGGAGATCTGGGCGCTGCGAAGTAGAAGGGGACGCTCTATCGAGAGACCCTGAAGGTCTTAGAACTAATGCCATCTGGACCACGCTGGAGCGATCAGAAGTAGGATTCCTCCTTCTTGCTTGATCTTCCTTATTACTCTGGGCAGGAGTGACACCGGAGGGAACACGTATGGCAGCCGAAAGTTCCATGGAATTGCCAGTGCGTACACGAACGCTGCTTGAGAATCCCTTGCCCTTGCTCCGAAGACCGGGACCTTGTGATTGTGTCGATCGCCATCAGGTCCACATCAGGAAGAACCCACTTGTCCACGAGGAGTCGAAGCACTTCTGGATGGAGGCTCCATTCTCCGGCGTGTACGTCCTGACGATTGAGAAAGTTTGCTTCACAGTTTAGGACCCGTGGAATGAACACTGCCGATATGGCTTGCAGATGGCGTTCTGCTAACTGAAGAATCCATGATACTTCCCTCATTGCCATGTGGCTTCGAGTGCCGCCTTGATGATTTATGTACGCCACCGTGGCGTTGTCCGACTGTACTTGAACAGGTCTGTTCTGTATCAAATGCTGGGCCAAGTTCAAAGAGTTGAACACCGCCCACAATTCCGGAATGTTTATCGGGAGGAGACACTCCTACTTGGTCCACCGACCCTGAAGGGAGTGTTTCTTCTCCAACACCGTACCCCAACCCCTCAGACTGGCTTCCGTTGTCACAAGGACCCAGTTGGAGATCCAGAAGGGACGAAACCCTGCTCAATAGTTGGTCCTGATGCCACCAGCTTAGTGACAGTGAGATCATACGAGACCTGATCCGGTGAGGCAGGCCGTCCCATTTGGCAAGAATCAGCCTCTGGAGAGGGCGGGAATGGAATTGAGCGTACTCCACCATGTTGAAAGCCTACACCATGAGACCTAGCACTTGCATTGCCAAATGTATCGACACTTGCGGACGAGATAGGAAGCATCGAATCCGGTCCTGAAGTTTCAGGACTTTCTCCTGAGACAAGAACCGTTGGTTGTGAGTGTCCAACAATGCTCCCAGGTCACCATGCACTAAGCAGGGACCAGGGAGGATTTCTTCCAGTTGATGAGCCACCCGTGGGCTTGCAAAAACGGGATAGTCAGATCCAGATGACGTAGGAGAATCTCTGGGGAATTTGCCAGGAACAACAAGTCGTCCAAATACGGTAGGATCCTGACCCCTTGACGATGGAGTACAGCCATCATTACCGCCATAACCTTGTTGAAGACTTGCGGGGCCATGGTCAAACCAAAAGGTAACGCTCAAAACTGGTAATGGAGTTTGCCAGGTACTGCTGATGCGCTACTGCAATCGGAATATGTAGGTAAGCATTCTGTATGTCCAAAGAGACCATATAGTCCCCAGGCTCCAAGGCCAGAACAATAGAGCAAAGAGTTTCCATACGACCTTCACAAATTTGTTCAAGGACTCGAGATTGAGAATGGGCCCGGAAGACCCATTTGGTTTTGGGACTAGGAACAGCGGTGAATAGTACCCCTTACCTCTCTGAGCCAGAGGCACCTGTACTATCACTCATGTGTCCAGGAGGTAATGTACCACCAAATGAAGAGTCTTTGCCTTCACCTGATCCGAAGGGGTCGTCTGTCAGGCAAAATCGATGAGGGGGACGATTCTTGAAGGATACGGCGTAACCTTGAGTGGCGACTTCCCATACCCAGGCATCGGAAGTGGTCTTCAATCATTCCTGGGTAAACCCTAGAAGTCGGCCGCCCACTCTGGGATCCCCCAGAGGGAGGCCTGCCCGTCATGCAGCAGGCTTGTCAGTTTTGGAAGCAAGCTGGACGGACAGCCCAGGCCCGTTTGGGTTTCGGGCTTATTGCGTTTGGAAGTGCGAACCTGTTTTGGGTAAGCCTGATCTTTTGCTTTCCCTAAAGGATGGAAGGAGCGAAAGGAAGTACTCTTAGCCTTCAGCACCGAAGGAGCAGTACTAGGAAGACATGCTGTTTTAGCAGCCACTAAGTCAGCCACTATCTTGTTAAGGTCTTCTCCGAAAATAATGTCTCCTTTGAAGGGGAGTACCTCCAGGGTTTTCTTAGAGTCCATGTCCACAGACCAGGACCATAACCAGAGAATTTGGCGAGCCAAAATGGACATAGTAGAAGCCTTGGCTGCCAGAATACCGGCATCAGAAGCCGCCTCTTTAATGTAATGAGAGGCTGTAACAATATACGACAGGCATTGTCTAGCATGATCAGAAGCATTGGAAGGCAACTCCGCCTCCAGCTCCTGAGCCCCCACGCTTCCACAGCTTCTGCAGGCCATGTCGCTGCAATAGTGGGCCTATGCACCGCATCGTTTAGGGTGTGGATTGCCTTCAAACAACCCTCCACACGCTTGTCCGTCAGCTCTATCAAGGACGTGACGGTAGTTACAGGCAAAGCTGAAGATACTACCAGCCGCGCCACTTTCGAATCCACTGGCGGGGGTGATTCCCAATTTTTACTAATCTCCACAGTGAGGGGGTAGCGAGCCAGCATCTTCTTGTGAGGCGTGAACTTCTTTCCTGAATTTTCCCAGGACTCCTGACATATGTCAACTAAATGGTCAGAGTGAGGTTAAACTTGTTTAACCCCCTTCTGACATTTAAACCTGTCTGGTTTCATAGGGGCAGTGTCAGGCTCCGGTTCATCATCAACCTGAAGAATGAGCCTGATAGATGTTCCTGACTTGTTAGAGACTATCTATGAAACAACTTTCCCATCAGAAGTATTAGGATCAGAATCTGTGGGGTCCTTATAAATGCCATCCTCATCAGACGAGGTGTCTGGGTCGTTGGTGGATTTTGAGGAAGTAATGGCCCGCTTAGAGGACCCCTTGGTCTTAGGTGGGCGAGGGTTGGACTTTTGAGCAGTCAGGGATTGGTTCAATTGCTGTAACTGATTGGTCAGTTGATCTGCCCATGGAGGATTAACCGCAAGGACCCTAAGCAGTTGTACCGGCACAGGATGTCCCATAGGCGGTGTTAGTCTAGTTACCAGCGTATTCAATGGCATGGAGAAGGTAGCCCAAGGTGGGTCATTTTGCATCCCCGTTGCTACAGTCCCACTGGGGGGCAAAGAACCCCCAGAACCTGAACCCTCAGCTGCTATGTTATCCGCAAATGTGTTTGCAGCGTCAACACCATGCAATGTGGGATCAGCCCCAGCTCCATTGCCCTTTGTAGCGGACATAATCAAAAGCTCAAAGCAGGGCAACCCAGTACAATATCAGCAGCACAATACCTGTCAAGAACCCCCTGTGTAGTTTATCAGTACAAACAGGGAATTAAAGAGGTATATGGTGACTAGAAATCACAGAGAAAAATACACACTGAGTATATCCTGTGAACTGCCTATATTATGATAAACCTGACGCACTTAGCCCCCTCAGGTTATAGAATATAGGGATAGCAATCTGAGTGAGAGACACGAAATGGAAGTCACACAGCAGCTATATGCACACACACACAGAGTCAGTGTCTGTACAATGCAGAAATTATGACATGCAATAAAACTGCACTGGACTAGCAACACATAGTAGTACTATGTATAGCTATACACTTAAAAGATATAACAATGCGCAGTAAAGACTGGATGTATATCACAGGGTACTTGTACTAAATAACCCTGACTAAATGCACTTTTTCTTAACTAACACTGTCAGCAGACATGTAGAATACTTAAGTGTCCTGTAAAATGCACAGCGCTGACAGGCAGGCTGCTTTACAGAGGAGGATTTACCCAAACAGTCCCAGGATCAGCTCAGCTTGTCCTAATGGCGCCCAAACGCTGAGAGGAAGTGAGGGAGAGAGAGAGATGCAGATCCAGGGTGGGAACATTTACTCTAAATGGCGCACTGGGGCAGGGGGAGGGGCTACAGGTCAAAGCCTTATCTCCCTGCTGGACTTCACCACCAGGTACTGGGGGCTTAATAAAATGGTTTTATTAAAGAAAAACCGACCTGTGCCCATGCTCTGGTGGTCTAGTGGGGTACCTGTACTACCACAGTGTCCACGCCAGCGCTCGCGGCCCGCCTCCCACCGGCCATGCGAGATCATGATTTACAGCGGGTCCCGTTGAGGGGACCCCTTACCTCCTCCCTGAGTATGGCCACGCGATTATGGAGAGCAGCCATCGTGTGTGTGACTAACATGGAAGAAAACCGGAGTCTCCGCTGTAGGTACCTGGCAACCAGGGCGCGGGAGTGTACAGCACCACTGGGGGAGGTGATGGAGCTGCAGCAGGAGATGTCTGACTGACATCTAACACAGTCAGTGCCTCTGCTGCAGCCCTTGAAGTCTTCAATATTCTTTAAAAGCTTCTCTCCGGGCTGCTGCATGGCACCAACTATAAAACTGAGTTTCTGTGCACTGAGGCGGGGTGATATAGGAGGCGGCGCTATGCATCTTGGGAAGAAGGTCAAAGCTTTGAGCCTGTTTGTGCCTCGGATCAAGAGCCTACTCTACACCGCCAATGTCTTTCCTTGTGGAGCCCAGTGTACCCCGCAGCAGAAAAGGAATTACCGGTAGGTATTAAATTCCTTTTTTCTCTAACATCCTAGTGTATACTGGGAACTGTACTTTAGTACCGTGGGGAAGTCCCAAAGCGGGTGTGTGTGTGCTGAGAGCCCTGCAAAGCTGCCTGACTAAACTGAAGGTCATCCTTGGCCAAGGTATCGAACCTATAGAATTTAACAAACGTGTTTGGACCAGACCAAGTAGCAACTCGGCACAACTGTAAGGCCAAGACGCCCTGGGTAGACACCCAGGAAGAACCCACGACCTCGTTGAGCGGGCCCAAATCGACGTTGGCAAAGACAGAGCCACCGAAGTATAGGCCTGTTAAATAGTCAACCTGAGCCAGCGAGCAATAGATTGCTTTGAAGCCAGGCAACCAATCTTGGTGGCACCATAAAGAACAAACAGCGAGTCAGATTTCCTGTGACGAGCAATCCTTTTGACATAAATCTACAGAGCCCTCACCACATCCAAGGACTCTGGGCCAACAGAAGCATCAGCCAACACCGGAACCACAATTGGCTGATTAACATGAAAAGTTGACACCACTTTAGGCAGAAACTGAGGCCGGGTCCTGAGTTCAGCCCTGTCTTCATGAAAAATCAAATATGGACTGTTACAGGATAAGGCCCCCAATTCAGAGACACGTCTTGCAGATGCCAAAGCCAGCAACATGACAGTCTTCCAAGTGAGAAATCTAAATTCCACCCCTTATAAGGGTTCAAACCAGTCTGATTGAAGAAAGGACAAAACCACATTGGAGATCCCATGGAACCGTGGGAGGGACGAAGGGCGGTTTCATATGAAGAACTCCTTTCAGGAAAGCCTGTACCTATGGCAACACTGCAAGTTATTTCTGGAAGAAAATCGAGAGCGCCGAAATCTGCATTTTGAGGGAGCCCAATCGAAGGCCCATATCCTGCTTGCAGAAAACGCCCAATTCTTAATACCATGGGAGAAACTTTTCTACCTTCACACCAAGGAACATTTATTCCAGATAGAGTGGTAGTGTTTCAATGTAACCACTTTTCGGGCCTGTACCACAGTGGAGATAACTTTAGAGGGAAGGTCTTTATGGCTAGAATCTCCCTCTCAACTTTCAAGCCGTCAAACGTAGCCGCTGTAAGTCTAGATAGATGAGGTAGCGGTCAAGGTTCCTCCAGAGACATGGTCAGGAGGTCTGTGTACCAGGCCCTTCGAGGCCAATCTGGGGCAATTAGAATTGCCTGAACGCTTTCCCTTTTGAGCCTTTTTAAAACCCTTGGAATGAGCGGGATTGGAGGAAACAAACTGGTAATTCCATGGAGTCGTCAGCGCGTCCACTACTACAGCCTGCGGATCCCTTGTTCTGGAACAGTAACGGTATAGCTTTTTGTTTAGGCACGAAGCCATCAGGTCCATCTGCGGACACCCCCACTGGTGAACCAATTGTTGAAACACCTGAGGATAAAGGCCCCATTTCCCCGGATGGAGGTCGTGCCTGCTGAGTAAGTCTGCTTCCCAGTTGTCCACTCCTGGAATGAATATGGCTGAGATGACCCTTGCATTGGCTTCCACCCAAAGGAGTATTTTTTACACTTCTCACATTGCTGCTCTGCTTTTTATTCCCCCTTGTCGGTTTATGTACACCACTGCATGGTGTTTTCCGACTGAACTTGGATAGCTTGATCTCTGAGGAGGAGATCGGAGGCTTGAAGAAGGGCATTGTAAATTTGCCGGAATTACAGGACTTTTAATCGGCAGCGTCGATTCCTGACTCAACCACTATCAATGGAACTGGGCCCCTTGAGTCACAGCCCCCCAACCCCAGAGGCTGGCATTCGTTGTCAGTAGAATCCACGACTGGGTCCTGAAACTCCATCCTTCTACCAGATGAAGAATTTGTAGCCACAACAACAGAGAAATCCGCGCTTTCGGACATAAGGTCACAGTCTGATGCATGTGCAGGTGAGACCCTGACCATTTGTCCAGCAAATCCAGTTGAAAAGGCCGGGCATGAAACCTGACATATTGGACCACTTCGTATGCGGCCATCATCATCTTGCCCAGCAAGCGTATGCAAAGATGTATTGAGACCTTGCGGGGTCGGAGTACTGAGCGCACCATAGCTTGAAGAGCCAAGGCCTTGTCCATAGGGAGGAACACCTTCTGAGACACTGTATCCAGAATCATTCCCAGGAACTGCAGATGTTGGGATGGTTCCAAGTGAGATTTCCAAAAATTCAGAATCCATCCATGATCCGTCAGCAGGCGAATCGTCAGGTCTATGATTTGCAGTCGATGGTCCCTGGACATTGCTTTTATCAGGAGATCGTCCAAGTAGGGGACAATGTTGACACCTATTTTGTGCAGTTGTAGCATCATTTCCGCCATGACCTTTGTGAAGACCCTTGGAACTGTAGAGAGACCAAAGGGTAAGGTCTGAAACTGGAAGTGGCTGTCCAAGATGGTGAACCTGAGGTAAGACTGATGAGGCCAGATAGGGATGTTTAGGTAAGCATCCTTGATTAGACACTAGAAATTACCCCTCCTCCAGACCAGACACCACAGCCTGCAGGGATTCCATCTTGAATTTGAACACCAGTAGATAAGGGTTTAACATTTTCAGATTCAAGATGGGCCGCACCGAACCGTATGGTTTTGGCACGGCAAAAAGACTGGAGTAAAACCCCTTGGTGTATAACGGAGGAGGCACCGGAACCACGACTCCCGTCTGTAAAAGCTTTTGAATGGCTTCTTGCATCGGGTAAAGCTGGTTAAGTTAGACCTGAAAAATCTGTGAGGAGGGAGTGTGTTTGGAATTCCAGCTGGTATCCGTGAGAAATGAAGTCCCTCACCCAAGGATCCTGGCAAGACTCCGCCCACATGTGGGTGAAGTGTTGAAGGCGAGCACCTACCGGAAAGTCACCCTGTAGTTGGGGCCAACCGTCACGCGGAAGGCTTAGTGGTAGAAGTTCCGGGGGCTTGGTTCAAGGAAACTGCAGCTGCAGGTTTTCGGGACTTACCATGAGGTCCCCTATTAGCCTTGGAGGCTCCTCGGCCTCTGCCTCTGAATCTTGCCACACAAAAGGACTGCAAGGAGGGTCCTGAGTAAGAGCATCTAGCAGGTGGTGCAGACGACGGCAGATAGGTGGACTTACCCGCCGTAGCCCGAGAAATCCATTTATTCAGTTGGACTCCAAACAAGGCATAACCTGTAAATGGAAGATTTTCTACGCCCTTTTTGGAATCAGCATCTGCAGAACATTGATGCAACCACAGAGTCCTGTGGGCTGAAACTGCCATAGCAGTAGTATGGCCATTTATTTGACAATTCTTTAACAGCTTGCTCATAAAGTTTGCCGCATCCTGAATATGTTGCAACAGCGTAATGATATCATCCTGGGGCAGCTAATCAAAACCATTATTATTAGACCATTTGACCACTGCCATTGAAATCCAACCACAGACTATAGTGGGACGTAGCGCAACGCCCGCTGCGGTATATATTGCCTTGAGAGTGGTCTCAAATTTATGCTAGGATTGTATAGTGAGGGCTGCGCTAATACCTTATGTTTAAAAAGCAGCTATGGAGTATGGGTTTCCACCAACCCTGTTGTGTATGTGAGAAGATAGATAACTCCCAGCGCTCTTTAAACAAAATGACAGTATACGGATAGCAGTAATAAAATATATAAGTATTTATTCCTTTGTACTTTGGACTATTTTTCCATATCTACTGCTACTGCCTTACCACCGCTCAAAGCATCAGGCTGGAAGGACTTTAACTTTGTATCAGGAATCTGATACATACTAAGCACCTTTTGGATACAAAAGTCTACTACAGGTTGAGTATCCCATATCCAAATATTCCGAAATACGGAATATTCCGAAATACAGACTTTAAGTGAGAGTGAGATAGTGAAACTTTTTTTGATGGCTCAATGTACACAAACTTTGTTTAATACACAATGTTATTAAAAACATTGTATTAAATGACCTTTAGGCTGTTTGTATAAGGTGTATATGAAACATAAATTAATTGTGTGAATGTATACACATCTTGTTTAATGCACAAAGTTATCAAAAATATTGGCTAAAATGACCTTCAGGCTGTGTGTATAAGGTGTATATGTAACATAAATGCATTCTGTGCTTAGATTTAGGTCACATCACCATGATATATCATTACGGTATGCAATTATTCCAAAATACGGAAAAATCCGATATCCAAAATACCTCTGGTCCCAAGCATTTTGGATAAGGGATACTCAACCTGTATTACCAAGCACTTTAAATGCATTCTGCTAGTAGAGTAATCCGCACAAGCATGTCTACTACACTATAAATACCAATATCTATATTCTTTTCATTCATTCTATATGTTTTGTTCAATGTCATTTATGTATGTATACCGGTATTAGGAATACACTTGCCTTCTTATAAAGATATCTTGTTTTTCTCGTTATACACCTGATTATTTTATGCATTCATTATAAATTCATCGTTAATCATATACTGTGAGTAAAAATTGTAATTAATTAATTCATCTTAATTTATGAATTTATCTTAATTTTTTATTATTTTTGTTGAATATTTTTAAACTATAGAAATTCTTATACTTTATAAAGGAATAAATACTTATATATTTTGTTACTGCTATCAGTATACTGTCATTTTGTTTAAATAGCGCTGGAATTATCTATTTTCTCAAATTTATGGTCAGCTGGATACTTGAGGGATATTGCCCTAGGTACCGGCAGTACCAATTTCCGCGACAGTCTGGACACAGACATATCAACTGAGGGAAGGGTGGGGGGGTTTCCATACCTTGTCCTCCACGGGAAGGGGGAAAGAAGATAACAACCTCTGAGGAGTTTTACATTTTGTGTCAGGATTTACCCCTGCCTCCCTTGCTAGGGAGTTGAATTCCTTAGAAACAGGAAACATGGTTGGGGACTTTGGTTTAACATTAAAAGTACAATTCCTCATCTGGTTCTGCCTCCTGATTAGGTATGTTAAGCACCTCCCTCAGAGCATAAATGAGGGCCTCCACCCCGGGGGACAGAGAGCTGTCCTCATCCATATCACCAGTTTCATCTAAATCAGGCTGATCAGAATCCAACTGGAACACCCGTGGAAGTAAGCGCCTATGTGATACCAACAGAGGGGGATGTAAAGCCTGTTATCTGCAGCTTTTGTCATACAATCAACAGAGTGTCTCAGCACCTGTCTCTCCTTCCTAGCTGCAGCCAGTTCTGATTCATATTATGAATCTTGCTCTTAAAAACCTATCTAACCAGTCAGGTGCTTGGAAGCGGTTTCCCTGTGGTGATAATAAACACTGTTCACACATGAGGGACCCCTCAGAAGAAGGGGTAGAATTACATGCAGTACACATCATTTTGTCAGCAGACATCATCTACACAACGACAATATAACGTAATCCTACTAAAATCCTCTACACAGACCCCAGATGGCCCCTGGAGTGACACAGAGAGAAATGGAGACCAGCACACAAACACAGCAGTGCAGTGTATAGCTGTGCATATGGATCACACTACCTAAGCAGCAGTGCTACCGCAGATGTGCTCCCCCCTTGCTATGACACCCTGGTACCAGTACAGCATCTGTAACAGCCTGGGTCCGTGGAGGAGCAGAATGCATGCAGCCTTGTGATCCGCAGCAGCAGGAAATGGCGCCTTCCCGTCACTGGTCCCACTCTCTGGGAAGCCCCGCCCCCAAAATGGCACACGGTCCATAATAGAGTATACTGGTTTAACATTATATAAATACAGCAAAATGATTACTGATAGATGCTGTGCACCCTGTGGAGTTAAAAACTCCTCTGAGCCAGTGTGGCCCGTGACATGCCGCCAAACCACACTGGGGACCCGCTAACCGGGACCCCGGTGTTAGCACTCACCGCACATGCGACTCTTCGGTATCTGTTAGAGGTTGGCGGCTTGCTGCTGGTGTGTGCACACAAGTGTGGTGTGTGAAACAGCACCTCAGGAGCTCAGTGTCCTGTCAGCAGGGATTACCACCTATTAACCCTCAGGAGGTTGGTTTGGCCCCCTCTCTAAGTCCCACGAAGCAGGTAGACTGGTTGCCAACCTGTACTACCTGAAAATAAACTAAAATTAATTTGAACGAAAATTCTCTGGAGCTCCAGAGGAATGCACCCGGCTCCTTGGCCACATTTTTCTAAACTGAGTCTGGTTGGAAGGCATAGAGGGGAGGAGCCAGCACACACATACACACTAAAGGTTTTTTAAAGTGCCAGGCTCCAGTGAACCCGATCTATACCCCACGGTACTAAAAATTACAGTCCCCAGTATATACTAGCACGTTAGAGAAAAATAAATAACTGTATAACATAGCTTTGGTGTTACAATTTGTTTCAAATTTCTACCACTGTTTGAATGGCCCAGTCATACCAAAAGGTTTTATAATTATTGGCTGTAACATCTATTTATTAATTTATTAACATTTATGTAGCACTGACATATTCCACTGCAGTTTCTGTCAAAGTTGAGTAGATACAGATTGGGGACTGAAAGTGTCCCTGGAAAAATTTGTAGAAGTGGCCTCACATGGGCAGCACCACCCCTTACATGTCAATGAACAAAACAGGCCCCATATGTACATTGGCCCACCAGGAATCTTCCCTGTTAGTCACATAACTACTACTGGGGAGTAGCAGAAAAATGGTGATGGAGCATTCTGTGAAACTAACCGCGGACCCCATACTTTGTCCAATGCACAGTGGTTTATTATACTAATCATGTTTTCCATCTTACAAATCTACCATATACGGTAAAGGCCTGCTTGCAGTGTTGGAGAAGAGGACACTTTACAATCTGCTGCTATTTCACAGATTGTGGCAGAGATAATATGTTGGATCAACTTATTTTCAGACTTAGATAACTCAGTAAACACCAATGTTAGGAGAAAATATTTAGGGTTGCAAGGAACTGAGACCACGAGTACCCGTGCCATCAGACAAATAATTTCTCTCCAGAGTAGAACTATCTTCGGGCAAGACCACCAAATATCTATGAAAGTGCCCTCCTCAGATCATCCTCTCCAGCATCTACAGAATCTGAAGTGTCAGGGAACATTGCATGCAAGTTGGAAGTTACATAGTACCACCTATACATTAGTTTATATACTTTTTCTTGAACTTTAACTCCTATTGATCTAGAAGCGGCCCTTTCCAAGATCTACAACCACTCTTCAGTCCAAACTAATTCCCAGATCCTTGTTTCAGGCGGATTCATAAGAATCCGGAGCCACAGGCTCTTCCCCAACCAGAACTGCATAAACATTAGAGATTAAACCCTTGGTACAGGAACGCCTCCAGCAAACATCTCAAAATTAGTAAGGGGCCTATTAGTGGGAAGAATTCCCTTCAAAGAATGGAAGTGTCTTAGTTGTAAGTATCGGAACTAATCTTTGGGTGAAAGTTCCGAATGTTCCTGAATCTGAGAAAATTGGGGAAAATTAAGATTCCTTGTAGTGTCATTCAGAAACAGAATATTTCCCTTTTTCCAATGATAGAAGGATGACCTATTCATGCCAGGGGGTAAATTTGGGATTTCTGGAATAATGGAACAAGAGGAGATGGGCCGGAGGCTAATTTTTATTTTCTGTTGACATAATCCCAAATTAATAGGAAGCGGGAAATAATTGTATAGGATTTCACTTATCTAGGGTGTCTCCTTCTCGGGAGCCAGAGAAGGGAAGAAAGTGTGAAAAGACCCAACTCATAAGCCTCAATGTTAACCCAGACCTTATTAGCACCATGAGTACACCCTTGTACATTCTGCGCCAGCTGTGCTGCTAAATAGTATCTCTTAGTCGGGAATACACAGACCTCCACCCTTAGATTTATGGTGAAATAATTTCAGCCTGGCCCTAGGGTGTTTGCCAGTCCAAACAAAATGAGAAGTCTGAAGTTGTAGAAATTTGAATACATGAGGGGGTATATATGTTGGTAAATTTTGAAAGAGATATAGGAGCCGGGGAAGTATGTTAATTTTCACCAAATTCACCCTGTCGATCCATGAAATATATAGACTAGACCACAGGTTCTCAAACTCGGTCCTCAGGACCCCACACGGTGCATGCTTTGAAGGTCTCCTCACAGAATCACAAGTGAAATAATTAGCTCCACCTGTGGACCTTTTAAAATGTGTCAGAGAGTAATTAATACACCTGTGCACCTGCTGGGTTACCTGCAAAACATGCACTGTGTGGGGTCCTGAGGACCGAGTTTGAGAACCCCTGGACTAGACCATGATTGAAGATCAGATTTCATTTGATCTAAAATACAGGGAAAGTTGGCCTGAAAAAGCTGACGATGGCTACGTTTTAGGAAGATGCCTAGGTACTTAATGTTTTGTTTATGCCAGCAAAATGGAAAATTATGCGTCTAAAGTAAAAATCAAGTACTTCCATCTTGCTGGCATTAATTTCGTAGCTTGAGTAGGTGGAATAGAGATCAATTTCTGAAAGGAGAGTTTGCATGTCCTGACCAGGATTAGGGAGAGAGATTAGGACATCGTCCGCATACAATGCTATTTATGCTCTGCAGTTCCGGTTTTCACCCATGAAGTCGCCGTATTGCAGTGAATCTTTGCCGCCAGAGGTTGCATTACTAAAGCAAAAATAAGGGGCGAGAGCGGGCAGCCTTGTCTGGTACAATTAGTAATTCTGTAGCTTAACGAAGTAAGTTGATTAACTGAGACCCTTGCCATAGAAGATCGGTATAATGCTGAGATACCCTCAAAACTTACACCAGGAAAAAAAAACAAATTTTTTGGAGCTTTTAGAAAGGAGATGGACCACGAAATCCAGTCAAACGCCTTCTCTGCATCAAGTGCCATTATGAGCGTGGGCAATTTCTGTTTGTAGATAGAATTAATTAAATCAATGGTTCTTCTAGTATTGTCAGGCGCTTGACATCCTGGAATGAAACCCACTTGCTCCAGATGAACCAAGTAAGGAAGAACGAGAGGCCAAGATCTAAGCATACATTTTTATATCAAAATTTAGCAAAGAAATTGGCCTATATTTTTGGCATAATGTAGGGCAGTGATTTTCAACCTTTTTTTTACTCGCGGCACACTGAACAATATTTTAAAATTACCAAGGCACACCATCAGTTCCCCACAGAAAAAAAAAACAAACACACACACACATTGGCACTCACAGTAAAAAAAAAAAATCCACACATACATTGGCCTGCACAGAAAAAACAATCACATTGCTCCCCACATAAATCCTATTGCTCCCCACATGAATTATTTGTATTGTTCCCCCCATAAATCCATAAATTCTTATTCTCCCCACATAAATCCTATTGAAATCCTATTGTTCCCCACAGGAGAAATAAAATAACAAATATTATTATCAGCTGTCCTCCTCCCTGTCCCTCAGTGGCAGGGGTTGTTCATTGTGGAGTTCTGCGAATACTGAGCAGTGGGCGGTCGGGCAGGTGTGGATGTGGTTGGGCAAGGAAAGCTGTGTATGTAGGCGGGTGGGCTGGCTGGGTGGTGAGATGCAGCGGCTGTAACCTATGATATCACATCGTTTTCAAGGCATAGGTCATGGCCGGAGCACGACTGATCCTCTAAGAAGTGCCCGGGCCAACAGTTCACTCTGAAGGTGCAGGAAGCTGCTCTGGCTTCGCGGTACATCTTGCAACTGGTCGCGGCACACTAGTGTGCCACAGCACACTGGTTGAAAAAGCCTGATGTAGGGTCTTTGTCAGGCTTCAGAATTACCATATTACCAGCCTGGGTGGTGGCCGGAGCGAACAATGCCCCTTCCAAGATGTTATTAAAAAAGGGAGGTAAGGTGCAGTGCTAATTCTGTAGAAAATAACTTCTAGTACTGTGCTGTAAACCCATCAGGACCTAGGGCACCGATCGTTTCATTAACTTAATTGCCACTATCGTTTCTGAAAAAGACTCCTTTAGTACTGAAAGTTGTGTTTCAGAAATACAGAATCGGGGAATAGCTCTATTAGGGGATAAAAGAGGGAATTTTCATCTTTTTTAAAAAAAAATGCATATAACAGAAATTTGACCCAATTTAATGACAGTAAATACTTTTATCATGGCCACTAATAGACTTCTACAAGGTTTTCCTATATTAGTTTGACTTTTTGGGGGTACAAGCAGAATTCCCCACTTTCTCCAATTTCCGCTATTGCCAGCTAGAATTCTATTCCTATTATTGCCTTTTGGAATAGTATAGATGTGATAAATGGGAGCGCACAGGCTGCGATAACCTGATTTTTCGGGACATAGGTGTGATAACATTAGCTGTGATATCGGATCACGTAATCAAGGCTAATTGGATACCCCCCTTGGTATGAACTCTGATCCCTCCCCCCAGAGTTAGAAATGCACAGGAGTAAGCGGCCAATGTGGAAGGGAGGAGAGCTGTGGAGAAAGGGTTTCATAAAAAAATATATATACCGTATATACTCGAGTATAAGCCGAGTTTTTCAGCACATTTTTTGTGCTGAAAAAGCTCCCCCTGGCTTATACTCGAGTGATGCTCCCGGAGTCCTGTGCAGGAGCAGAGTGCAGGGAGCAGCCATGAGGGAAGGAGGAGGAGGAGGGAGGGGGAATCGGGAGCCACAGCAGCGCACTGTAATTGGTGCATCAACCAGTGACGCTGCTGCAGCCATCCTTCTCCCTCTCCATGCTCGCTGAAGCACCGCCACGCCGCCCGCCTCCTCAGCCGCTGCGTTCTGTCCCAAGGCCGGCCACCGATGCCATCACTGCCTGCCGTTGCCTGCACTCCCATGCCCCGTCATTGAAGGTGAGTAGAGACAGGCTACGGGGGGATGCGCGGGTGTGTCGCTGGGGGGGGGGGGGGTAGTTGGGGGCTGGGCATATCTGGCACTGTGAGGGCATATGGTATCTGGCAATCTGGGAGCATATGTAGCACTCTGTGGGCATATCTGGCACTATGAGGGCATATGTGGCACTGTGGGGGATTATCTGGCAGTATGAGGGCATATCTGGCACTGTGGGGGCATATCTGGCACTGTGGGGGCATATCTGGCACTATGAGGGCATATGTGGCACTGTGGGGGATTATCTGTCAGTATGAGGGCATATGTGGCACTGTGGGTGCACATCTGGCACTATGAGGGCATATCTGGATATGAGGGCATATCTGGCACTGTGGGAGCATATCTGGCACCGTGGGGGAATATGTGTATCTGGCAATGTGGGGGCATATCTGGCACTATGAGGGCAAATATCTGGCACCATGGGGGCTTATTTAGCACTGTGGGGGCATATCTGGCACTGGGGGGCATATCTGGCAGTATGAGGGCTGTGTACGGCTAGAGCTGCAATTCCCACCCTAGGCTTATACTCAAGTCAATAAGTTTTCCCAGTTTTTTGGGGGGAAATTAGGTGCCTCGGCTTATATTCGGGTCGATTTATACTCGAGTATATACAGTATATGTTTTCTTTGTCTGGCTTAGGGATCAAGGTCATGTATATCCTGCTTTTTCTCATGCAATTTGGAGCATATTTATAAAATGTATTGAATAATTCTAGCAGTGTGGGGATCAATTCTTCTTTTAATAGTTTATAGTAGGTACCAGTGAACCCATCAGGCCCTGGTGATTTGTGAGGTTGTAATGTAGAGATGACCTTCCGTAATTCCTCTTCCGTGATCTCCTTTTCAAGTAGCTCTATTTGTTCTGGAGTAAGCATCGGTAAGTTTGCTTGGGTCATAAAGTCCCTTTGCAAATCTGTCTGCGGGGCAATGGGCCTATATAGGTCAGTATAATAATTATGGAAATGTGAGAAAATGTCGCTTGTGTTCACACAAATATTATTCTGTGGAACACCCCTCAGGACCTTGATGAGTGATCATTTTTTCCAGGGCCTGGACATAGTCGGCAATAGTTTTCTAGATTTATTCCCAAATTTATAGTGATTAAGCTTGGTGTAATCCAAGCGTTGTTGCGTCTGAGCTGTAAGGAAAGAATCCAAAAGTCTCTTATCCCTTAAATATGTTTGGAGTAATTTATCAGTGGGGTTATTTTTTGTAGGCAGTAAAGCTATGGGATGCTGCTGTATTAAGCACACAATATTTTTGTGCATTATCTTTGTTATTTTGCAACTTAACTGATCACATGCCCTTGCATCACCGCCTTTGACGTCTCCCAGAAAAACGCAGTTATCCCAGTGTTTGATATTATCATCCACAAATGAAGTCCAGGAATGTACCAGAAACTTTAGGAAATCATCCGAGCTAGCCAGATAGTCTGGGAAACGCCAAAGGCGGTCTGGAGTCGACCAGTCGGTCGCATACAATTCTAGGGTCACTGGCGCATGATCCGAGATTATAATATCCCCCAGTACAGCATTTTTAATTTGAGGAAGCATATGATTTGCCAGCAACACAGTCTTTGTGAGACATTGAGCCGTGCACTCTCGACTGATGACTATAGGATATCTCAGTATTCTACAGAAGGTGCCATGGGTCACTAATTTGCAATATGTCTGTCATTTCCTAAATTTATTTCTAGCATGGAGAGGATAGACGAGCAGCAGTAGATGACCTATCAAGAGTAGGGTCATCCACGGCATTAAAATCTCCCCCGACCACCAAAGAGTAGTTAACTCTAATGGCCAATACCTGCATAAGATTATGAAGGAAGTCGCCGGTTGCAACATTGGGTCATATAAATTGACCAGCGTAATTTTTTGCCCTTCAATAAGAAAGAACACGGAGGACATTGCTATATGGCAGCAGTGTCATAAACCTCCTGGCTCTGCAGCCTCATGCTCCAATTAGGCACATAAAGGGTTAGCAATTTTATTGGGAGGGGTTAAAGGAATGGTTAAGGGAATTTGATTGGAGCAGCAGTAGAGGAGGGGATTGTATATTAATAGGTAGGGAAGTTTCTGGAAGGTTCAGCCTCTTTTGCTGGGACGTTAGGAAAGAGAAGTACCGTGTGTTAATTCACACATATATATTCATTATTAATCCTTCTTTATACTTCTTCTCCTTCTCGCTTTACCATATCTCATTCTGATTTTTCCTAACTATTTTTCTTCCTGTACTATCCTCTTGAGTTATGGAGCCTGAAGTGAGCACTGGCAGGCCGCGTAGGGCAGTGACTCTCCCCGCACGTTACCTCACGGGTTTCGGACGGGGCTCCGGCACCCGGCAGCGTAGGGGTAGATGGGGTCGGAGCAGGTCGCGGACACCTGCGTCTGCTGCTATAGGATCTGGGCTGCTGGCGGTGAGGGGTAGGGGTCGTCCCCAGGACCGGGCGGCGGTTCACGGCCTTTCAGGTTCAGCGGGATGGGACCCCATCGCTGCGGCTTCCGGCAGCGCATCTCAGCCGGGACACGCCCGTACGGGCAGAGAAGTCAGCGGCAGGGGCGGGCATAACAGGGGCGGTGTTAATGTGGCTGGGGAACGGCGGTGGACGGCAGTGCGTGCTTCTGCCCGTAGGCCGCCTGGGGATATGAATTTACTTGGGGACGGAGCTGTTGTTCCAAGCAGCTCAACTAGGACCGCGGGTCACAGGGTAGGTGTCCCGCACTTAGTGTGAGGAGGAGGATGGAGGAGTCCAGGTCTACTGACTCAGGTGCTGGGGGCAATGCTAGGGCCCGCAGGAGGATGAGGCACCAGAGGCAGCATGGGGGTAGCAGTAGCATAATAGGGGGGGCGCAGGCCTCTTTTTGAAAGATGGTAGGTCTTACGCAGATGTAGTCAGGTCTCCTACCAGGCGGGGGACAAGAAGACAGAGGGCTTCAGAGGTTTGTCAAACACAGAGGGTGACGGCAGATGCAGCCGGAGTGTCAGCTATACGTGTGGCAGTGGTGGCAGCCTTGGTGCCCCTGTTTACCACCGGACCCAGTGGGGCGCTAAGGGGCGGGGAAGTGGAGGCGGGGGCGGTGTCGTCCCGATTAGTGCAAGCGCTGGGGCCGGCAGTGGCATTTGCGGTAGCTAGCGCGTCCGGTTCTGGTCCAGTTACAGCAATGTTCCTAGCGGGGCTGGTGTGTTATCCTCTCTGACATCCGCAGCGGAGGTGAATCGAGCCGATGAGGACAGGATGATTCAGGACTCTCGGGATCAAGAGGGAGCGCGCCCGTCGAGAAGCGGGCAGTAGGTGCGTCAGGTGAGTCCACATCTGACCCGGATTGCGTTGGCTCGAGAGCGAGTGCCGCTAGTTTGTCTACGTCTGCTTCAAAGGGGTCCTCTTCCTCGGCGCGTGACCGAAGGCGTAGGCATAGAAGGAGTCGCGAGGAAGCTAGTTTGTCTTCCACATCCTCAGGGTCCTTGGGATCTTCTCGGGAGTGAAGGCGACACTCTAGGCATAGAAGCGGGAAGAGGCGCAGGCGTTCATCTACTTCTAGCATGTCAGTGGAGTCGGGCCAATCGGATGAGGTACGCTGCGCTAATACGGCGGTGCATAGAGCATGACGGATGAGTAAATATAAAGGAGTGAGCAGTGTCACAGGAGGGTAATCAAGGTATCCCGCAGCTTCATGCAGAACAGGGCAGAGCCAGTGTTGAGTAATCATATTTTGGGCAAAGGTTCCTAAGCTTGTGAAGCCACGTGCCACTGATTCCAGCCTGTGCAGTCCATGTAGTATAGGAGATAAGGCTCCGCCAAGCAGCTTGAGAGACAGCAGCTCCACAGCCGCGGTGGGACAGAGCAAGGGGCCATGTCTAGGTCCGCCATGCTCCACGTGTGCTCAGAGACCAGGCAGGTTGGTAATCCACTTCTCTGAACACGCTGTGGTGTGGATCACTGGAGTATCCGACAGTCCGTCCACCAGGTTCTCTGCAGCCAGCTTGGATCATGCATGGCACCGCCATCGTGTACATTAGCCAGCCATGGCTTAACATGTCCGGGATCCTTCCTGATCACAGCACAGGGCTCGTGGCGGCACATACACACTTCACCACCGGCGCTCCCATGCTACACTCTCTGCAGGCGGTTTGCAGAGGAGACAGTGTGGCTCTATCCAGAGCATCCCAGTGTTCAGCAGCTCGTCCCCGCAGGTCAGTTACAGGGAGAGGGGGTAAGCTGGAGAAGCCACTCGAGGGCTATCACGCCGAGTGTCATTCGGCGGTCATGCAGGCCATCTTTGGCGATGGCTGGCCTCCGGGGGTTTATCCGGGGCTCCTTCCACAATAATACCTTCTGCCAATTCCCCACACTCGGGCGAGGTTGTAGAAGGGTTTAGCAGCCTCAAAGTCCCCGTTGCAGAGGTAGATGGAGCCGGATTCACAGGCAGAGTGGAGGAGCAGTTCAAAAAGCAGCCATGCTAGATGGCCTGCCCACCGGAAGTCATAAAAAATCTATATAATGATATTCTGACCTCCTGTAAAAAGCATAGATAGGTGATATATGCTACAAATCTGGCCATACCTCCCGTCAGTTGATGCACCAGGATGCTGCCTCCTTCTCTGCACAAGTCATGGAAATGGGGATAATGTGACACACTACAATCATTCTGAGCAGCGTGTGTAGAGGAAACAGCAGAATTCCAGGATCTGTAACCTGAGCAACCAGTATATATAAGAGCACATAGATGTCTATGTAAGAGACACGGGTAGGTTTGGTGCTTGTGTTCACGACATATCAGGAAAATCTGAATTTTCTTATGTTACTATTTGTTTAACTGGGGGACACTGGGCATAGAGTTGGGCACTTAGAGAAATCATTTACTTAAACCTAATTGATGCTCTCTCCCCTATATACCTCCCCTACATCAAGTAGGACACTAGTGTGTACACTAACAAAGCCCTAATGGAGACACCAAATTCAAAAAAAAAAAAAAAAAAAAGAAACAAGACAACAACAATATATCATAAGGGAGGGAAGGCAGTTTACCCAGATGGACTATGCGAAACAATTGTAAGTCATTACACAAAAACCCTACATCCAATCAGGGGGCAACTGCTTACACAAATATACTGATCTCTCTACCTCCATTCAGGGGGCAACTGCATACACTAGGATTTCCCACAGCGAGCCTATAAAGTGTGGAAATGATTTGGAATTACCATGAGCAACACTCAAGTCCCAAAACGGGCATCACAAGACACAAAAGGTATTGAGAATCTGTAGAATGTCATAAACGTGTGCAGGGAAGACCAGCTCGCTGCCTTGCTAAGCAGTCTGATCAATATAGATTGCTAAGGGGTCTATCACATGCAGGAGATGAAATGGGCTCACAGAACTAGAAGAAATAATAGGATTTTGGTACTTACCAGATAAATCCTTTTCTTTGAATCCATAGGGGGCACTGGAGTATTCTTGGGATATGGACGGGCTTTAGCAGGACAGGCACTGAATATTTAAATTTAGTAACTCTCCCCCCCCCCCTCCATGCTCCCATAGTACCTCTGCTTTTTACTGAGCTGAACAGGAGCGATAGAGAAGATGAACAATGGAGAATTACATATAACATTATAACATAACGGACAACAATAAAGTTGACACATAATGTAACGGACAACTAAACAGTTGACACCATAACCGATATAACCTGAACATTTGAACAAGTTGGTGAGAATGTGTTACCATAAGATTCACTGAATTTACCACAAGACAGGTAAAACTGCTCTGGGTGGGCGTCCAGCGCCCCCTATTGATTCAAAGAAAAGGATTTATCTGGTAAGTACCAAAATCCTATTTTCTTTTTCATCCACTAGGGGTCACTGGAGTACTCTTGGGACGTACCAAAGTCTCCCCCTTGGGCAGGAGAGCTGTTTGGCACCTGTAACACTAGGCGGCCAAAGCTAGATGCTGATGCCGCAAACGTATCAAAATTGTAAAAGTGCACAAACGTGTGCGCTGATGACCATGTAGCCGCATGGCAAAGCTGCGTCGTAGAAGCTCCACGACCTTCTGCCCATGAAGTTCCCACAGAACATGTAGAATGAACTGTAACTGATGTAGGCGGCTGTAGCCTAGCATGAAGGTAAGCCTGACGTATGGTCAGTTTAATCCATCTGGAGAAAGTCTGCTTGGAAGCTGGCCAACCCATCTTGACAGCATCATAGAGAACAAACAACGTATCCGTCTTACGAACTGTAGACGTTCGGGCTACATAAACGCATAGTGCGCGTACCACATCCAAAGTAGATGAAGTTCCTGAATCTTGTGATAACACAGGAACTACTATTGGTTGATTGATGTGAAAAGATGTTGTAAAAAAAAGGATTGAGTATCCCGCACAGAACATAGAAAATAATAAATAAATTAAATTGTATTTAAACCAGCTTATACATGAATTATCTCACATTAATTTAGTTTAATTTAGTGTCAACGCCGGAGGTGCTCCACGGAACTGAATATCACATACTCTAAAGGAGGAAACCCAGAAATGATTCCCAGAAGAAAAAAGTCACTTTGTGGAGCACTCTTTTCTGTATATAATTAGTAATTTAATAAAACATAGTCTTTTAACAAGAGTGAATAAAAGTTAACTAAACAGGAACATACAATACAAGTACAATAAACACATTATTTATATATATATATATATATATATATATATATATATATATATATATATATCCATCTACTGCCGGCACTCTGTACACAGGACAGCTTGCTCCGGTGCCATATCCAGATTCAAGTACAAGTCCATATAAGAAGGCACTCAGGAGACATCAATGGTAGCAAGAACTCAAAGTGTGTTGACCGTGAATACACTTTGAGTTCTTGCTACCATTGATGTCTCCTGAGTGCCTTCTTATATGGACTTATATATATATATATATATATATATATATATATATATATATATATATATATATATATACATACACACACACACACACACACACACACACATATATATATACAGTCATGTGACCGGCACTCCTATTCCGATGGATAGCTGATCCCGGTGCCCTCATAAAGGTGGATACAGACAAAGTGTAGAATGCGTCACTCAGGAGAAAAATACAACGTAGGCAAATTTCGTATCAACGTTTCAATTTTATTAGATTGTCTTCAGGATACAAGCATAACAAATGAATAGTGACTTACCCGAACTTTATACCCCTCACAGTGTTCAAAAACGGGATCGCGCCGTTCACCACGCTGCGGCTCCGGCGGTGTCCCATTTAGATGACGTCATCGCGTATAGACGCGACGCACGTCCACCCGGCTAGTGCGTGTCTATCGTAACTATGGCAACCCAGCAATACATAGTACTGTAACAGAGAAATTGATAAACGATACAAAAATAGGATTTTGGTACTTACCAGGTAAATCCTTTTCTTTGAATCCATAGGGGGCACTGGAGTACTCTTGGGATATGGACGGCTTCCACCGGAAGAAGGCACTGAATAAATTAATTTTGAGACTACTCCTCCCCTCCATATCCTGCAGCACTTCAGTGTTTTTTACTGAGCCGAACAGGATCGATAGAGAGATTGACAAAAGGAGAATTACATATAGTCTCACAGACAACAATAAAGTTGACACAACGTAACAGACAACTAAACAGTTGACACCATAACTGATTAACCCTTGTTAAATTTAAACCAGTCGTGAAAGTGTGTTACCATAAGAACCACTGGACTCCTAAAACAGGTAAACTGCTCTGGGTGGGCGTCCAGTGCCCCCTATGGATTCAAAGAAAAGGATTTACCTGGTAAGTACCAAAATCCTATTTTCTTTTTCATCCACTAGGGGTCACTGGAGTACTCTTGGGATGTACCAAAGTCTCCTCCATGGCGGGAGAGCTGTTTGGCACTTGTAACACTAAACGGCCAAAGCTAGATGCTGATGCCGCGAACGTATCAAACTTGTAAAAGCGCACAAACGTGTGCACTGACGACCAAGTAGCCGCACGGCAAAGCTGTGTCGTAGAAGCCCCACGACTCGCTGCCCATGACGTCCCCACAGAACGTGTGGAATGAGCTGTTACTGAAGTAGGTGGCTGTAACTTAGCATAAAGGTAAGCCTGACGTATAGTCAGTTTGATCCATCTGGATAAGGTCTGCTTAGAGGCTGGCCAACCCCTCTTAGCTGCGTCATAGAGAACAAACAACGTATCTGTCTTACGCACAGTAGACGTTCGGGAAACATAGATGCGCAATGCGCGAACCACATCCAACGTTCCAGAATCTCCTGTTAACACAGGAACTACTATTGGTTGATTGATGTGAAAAGACGACACTACCTTTGGTAGAAAAACGGGATTCGTCCGAAGTTCCGCTCTGTCATCATGAAAAATTAAATACGGTGACTTGCATGACAAGGCACCCAAATCTGAAACACGCTTAGCCGAAGCTAAGGCTAAAAGAAAAATCGTTTTCCAAGTGAGAAATTTAATATCCACTTGTTGTAAGGGTTCAAAGTAATCGGACTGTAAGAAATCTAAAACCAGATTCAAGTCCCATGGTGCTGTAGGTGGAATGAAAGGAGGCTGTATCCTCTTTACACCCTGTAGAAACGTATGTATTGACTGCAACGAGGCCAATTTCTTTTGAAAATAAATTGACAACGCAGATACCTGCACCTTTAGTGTGGAAAGACGTAGTCCTCCATCTAACCCCATTTGTAAAAATAACAAAAGACGGGATAATTTAAAAGACGATGTCGGAAATTTCCGAGCTTCACACCAACCTATATAAGTACGCCAAATTCTATAATAATGAGCTGCCGTAACTGGCTTCCTAGCTCGTACCATGGTTGGTATAACAGACTCAGGAATGCCCTCTTTCCTTAAGATGGCCTTTTCAACAGCCACCCCGTCAAACGCAGCCGCGCTAAATCGGGGTAAAGGAACGGACCCTGTTGTAACAGGTCCGGACGTAGTGGGAGTGGCCACGGATCGTCTGCGAGTAACCCGAGGAGATCCGAGAACCAAGCCCTCCGAGGCCAATGAGGCGCTATTAGAATGACTGTGACGAACCCTCTCTTGATCCGTTTTAGCACCAACGGGAGCAGCGGAAACGGTGGAAACAGATACACAAGGCTGTATGGCCACGTGGCTGTGAGAGCATCCACCGCCACTGCCCCTGGATCTCTTGTTCTGGACACATATCTTGACACCTGATGATTGTGGCGGGATGCCATTAGATCCACCTGAGGGTAACCCCACTTCTGGATCAACATCTGAAATACTTCTGGATTTAATGCCCACTCTCCTGGATGAAAATCCCGACGACTGAGAAAATCTGCCTCCCAGTTGTCCACTCCAGGAATGAACACTGCCGATAATATCACCTGGTGATATTCGGCCCATCTGAGGATCCGAGCTACTTCCCGCATAGCCATGCGGCTTCTCGTTCCTCCTTGTTTGTTTATGTATGCGACTGCCGTCGCGTTGTCTGACTGCACCTGAACAGTCTGAAAACGAAACATGTACACCGCTTGTCTTAGAGCATTGTAAATCGCCCTGAGTTCCAGAACATTTATGGATAGCGATCTTTCGTGATCCGCCCAGAGGCCCTGGAGCCGATAACTCTGAACTACAGCTCCCCAACCTCTGAGACTTGCGTCTGTTGTCAGAATTATCCAATTCGCGACGCCGAATCGTCTCCCTGCAGATAGATTGTGTATTTTTAACCACCAGAGAAGAGACACCCTGACTTGTGGTGACAACCTCACCCTGTGGTGCAGCTGCAGATGTGATCCCGACCACTGTGCTAACACCTCCAGTTGAAACGGACGTGAGTGAAATCTTCCGAACTGAAGTGCTTCGAAAGCCGCCACCATTGTGCCTAAAAGGCGAATGCACAAATGTACTGAGACTGTGCGTGGCTTGAGCACTAATTGTACCAGATGACGAATGCCCTGTACTTTCTGTTGTGGCAGAAAAACCCTTTGTTTTACTGTATCGAGAATCATCCCTAGGAATTGAAGTCGTTGACACGGAATTAGATGTGATTTCTTTAAACTGACTATCCAACCGTGCTGAACTAGTACATTGTACGTTAGTAAGGCATGTTGGAGAAGCAATTGTTGAGACGGAGCCTTTATGAGTAGATCGTCTAAATACGGAACAATTATTACCCCTAGGGACCTGAGATGAGCTGTCATCACGGACATTACCTTGGTGAATACCCGAGGCGCTGATGAGAGGCCAAACGGTAGAGCCTGAAATTGGTAATGGTCTCGCCTTATCGCAAACCTTAAGAAACTCTGGTGAGGTGGCCAGATCGGAATGTGCAAATACGCATCCTTGAGATCTAGTGCAATCATGAATTCCTGTGGCTCTAACCCTGCAATTACTGACCTGAGAGATTCCATCTTGAATCTGTGGTAAGTGACGTAATGATTGAGACCTTTTAGGTTCAATATTGGCCTGACTGAGCCATCTGGTTTTGGTACCAGAAACAGACTGGAATAACAACCCTGCCCCTGTTCCTGCACAGGGACCGGAATTATCACTGCAGCATTCAGCAGAGACTGAATGGCAACCTGCAGAACTGCTTTCTTGTCGTCCGACACAGGCAGTCCTGTCGTGAAAAATCTTCCTGTCGGAAGATAATCGAACTCTATTTTGTAACCCTCTAATACTAAATTGCGGATCCACCCATCTGTGGACGTCTGCAGCCACGCCCCCTGAAAGCTCTGAAGGCGTGCTCCCACAATTGGAGATCCGAGATGGGCTGGGAGCCCGTCATGCCACTGGTTTGTTAGTGGTCTTGGTGTCTTGACGACGTGCATTGGATTGTCGGGCACTACGTCCCCGACCTCTTCTGCCCGGCGTGACTGCTCCTCCCTGCCCACGAAAGGGCTGAGTTCTAAAGGATTTGAACGCCGGACCAGAATATTTCCGTTTAGGTATAGTTGTAGGCGATGGAAGAAAAACAGACTTCCCTCCAGTAGCCTCAGAAATCCATTTGTCCAATTCAGGACCAAAAAGTTTCTCGCCATCATAAGGCAATGCCTCTATACCTTTTTTAACCTCCGTCTCCGCCTGCCACGAACGCAGCCAAAGTGCTCGTCGTACTGTGACTAGCGATGAGGACAGGCGAGAAGTAAGCTGACAGACGTCAGTAGAAGCTGTACATAGATATTCAGCAGCTTCCCAGATTTGATCCGCGAGAAGTATAAGATGATCCTCTTGCAGAGCCGATTTGAGCTCTTTTATCCATACCATTAAAGCTTTAGTAACCCAAATGCCAACCAACCCAGGTCTTAACAGCACTCCAGTTGCTGTATACATGGACCTTAGCATAGCCTCTATTTTACGATCTGCAGGGTCTTTAAGCGTAGTAGCAGTTGGTACTGGTATGGTTAACTTCCTCGTAAGTTTAGATACGGATGAATCCACCAATGGTGGGTTCTCCCATGTAGCTGTCATGGCCTCTGGAAACGGGTAACTCGATTTAAATCTACGAGGAATAGAAAACCGTTTGTCCGGATTTTTCCGTGACTCCAGTAACATTTTATTAAGAGATTCCGAGATAGGGAAACACATCGGAGATCTCTGTCGTTTAGTAAAGACTACTTCATCATTCGTCAGTGGCTCCTCAGTTTCCGTAAACTCCAGCGACTGACGAACTGCTCTGATGAGATTGTCAATACCTGGGCTGTCAAAGTCGTCACCTTCTGACTGTTGTTCTATTTCGCCCTCCTCATACTCCTGTTCAGTGAGATCTAGTATCCCAGAGACAGGAAAATTAGTAGGAAAAGGAAACTTATCTTTTCCACTCAAGGTGGACTTATGACCAGTTTGAGACTCCCCAGGTAACTCAAATGGTCTCATCTTAAACTCAGATCTTGCCGCCTCTCTTTCTTCACGAGAGGCGGCCAGCTCTGATTGTAAACCAACTAATACATCTGCAAGTAAAGCCCATGGAGGGTCCTGAGATGCCTTTACTTATGGAATGGAAATCGTATTTATGGCTGTATTAACAACACATGCTGTACATGTGGTGGATCCATCAGGCAACACACTCTTACAGACATGACATGACAAATGTTTCTTAGATTTTGCTGGTGTCTTACTCATTATGAAGACAGACAATACAAACTCCACACAGACAGACTGCACGACTCAGTAATAACACCAAAGTTCCTGGTATATATCTAGGCAAGTGCAGTGCCTGCCACCAATACGAAAACTGACCCCAAAATTCCCCTAGTACCACTCTTAGCCGAGATGTAAAATAGGAAACCTGGAACAGACAGGAGAACATTAAACATACTAAGCACCAAGTCTTTCCTAAAAGCTTGACACTGCCAAATACTGTTAAAGTCTCCCCCCACTCCCACGACCTCCGTGTACAGCACCGGGTCTGGGCCTGTGGAAGTTTTGCAAAGGGCCGTGTGAGCGGCCTGTCCTGTAGACCCCGGACAACGGAACTCCTCGGCTGCTGCGGGCGGATGGCGGAAGCAGAGAGCGTGCTGCATAGAGCCGTGGAGCGGCCTATGCACACGTGCTCCCGCCCGCCACACACAGCATAGCGGCGTGTCTGTGTAGCCAAGCAGCGCTGCTGCTGCGCAGGGAACAGCGGTCTCTTAGGATGCTGGGAGCCGGAGAGTGAGAGCGCGCCGCATGGACCGTGAAGCGGCCCATGTACACGCGCTCCGGGCAGCGGTGAGTACCCAACAATCCCCAACAGTGGAGCGGCAGCAAGCGCTGACCGCCCCAACCCAACATACCTGGACCGTGACAAAAGTCTATGACGGGGCTTTCATCCAAGCTCCGTCCAGCTTTCCTGCAGGCAGCCTGCAAGTGGAGTGAGGGAGCTCTTTACAGAGAGGTCCGACACTCACGGCTACTCAGCCGCTTCCACTGTCCCTGACCCACGCCTGTTAGAAGGGGGGAAAGGACGTGGAAATTGAAGAAAAAAAAAACTTAGAAAAAATTCCAATACTTTGTGGACGAGCTCCACTATGCCTTCTAACTGTGTCGAGCACAGAAAAAACACTGGAGTGCTGCAGGATATGGAGGGGAGGAGTAGTCTCAAAATTAATTTATTCAGTGCCTTCTTCCGGTGGAAGCCGTCCATATCCCAAGAGTACTCCAGTGACCCCTAGTGGATGAAAAAGAAATGTAGCAATCCACATCAACTAAATCCAATAAGATCTATTTCACAGACTGAATAGGAATTATGGCTCAACACATCTACACCTTATAAATCTGTGCTTTAATCAAAAAGGCATTTTATGACCTCAAAGAAATTAAATTAAACTGTATGCTAGTTATAGGGGAATAAAAAACCTAGTAACATGATAGTGTAAAAATCTCATTGAGTCTCCTGGGGTGGATAACATCAAGGCAATGGATCCATGCATTTTCTCGTCTAATTAAGCTCAGATTCTGAGCATAGAAATGCTGCTAGTCCCAACAATTCAGTCCCTTTAGGCATGGCTACACGAACATACTACAAAGAAAAAGCAAGCATTACACCCGTCGGGGGGGCCAAAGCAAAAGGATCAAGTCGTGGCGGAAAATACCCTGCCAAACAGAAGAAATAATCTTTAATTTTTCATCCTATGAGCTCAGTAATAGTGAGAAAAGTCTGCTGTCGAAAGGTCTATCCTTTGTACCATCAGTACCTTAGAATGACCTACAGTGGGAAATAGAAAAATACAATTTACAGAGACAATTAAAATTGAGGGATTTTTATTCCAAAGCGCAATCCACGACAGAGGCTTCTCACATTCCACCAAAACTGGCAGCTTTAAAAACAAGATCAACTTTTGATCCTCCCTCTGGGAATGCATCAATCAAGACCTACATGCGCCTTCTAGAACGGGACACCAAACTAGCTTTCAAAAATGCACCCAAGATTCACCCTAATTTAAATATACTTGAAAGACAAGCTTTAAGGAATCTGTCGACTAATAGTGAACTGGTAATCCGTTCTGCAGATAAAGGCGGCGGTATAGTCCTTCTAGATCGTATGGACTACATCAAGGAAATTGACCGCCAATTGAGTGACTCTAATGTCTATATGTTACTTGATAAGGATCCATCAGCCCACTATATTAAGGAACTCAAAGAGTTGCTTACCATGGGTGTGGACGCGAGATTATTGGAGGAATCATGGATAAAAATTTTGTTACCAGACAACCCCATTGTACCTATATTATACATCTTACCCAAGGTGCATAAAGAGGGTATCCCTCCACCGGGTCGTCCAATAATCTCCGCCCGTGGCTCATTACTCCAACCTCTCTCCATCTTCTTAGATTCGGAACTGCAACCATTGGTTCAACAACATAAAAATTATTTAAAAGTGATACTACATCATTACTTAACAAGTTAGCACTGCTGGTCAATATTCCTGATCAAGCCTGGTTGATTTTGCTTGATGTCTCTAGCTTATATACTATCATACCGCATTCTGATGGCCTAATAGCCATTAAACAATTATTGTTATCTGGGGGTAAATTTGACCTGCCACATGTTGACATTTTTCTTCTTATGTTGGAGTTTATACTTACCCAAAATTTTTTTATGTTTAACAACAGGTATTTTCTTCAAAAACAAGGTTACGCCATGGGTGCTTCAGTGGCGCCGACATATGCTAATGCATATATGTTTTTGATTGAAGACCAATTATTTTTTACAAATTCTTCTGTCTCATCCAAAATATTCTTCTATACTAGATATATAGACGATATTTTGCTAATTTGGACAGGGACCCAGCGTGAATTTGTTGATTTGATTGAAGTAAATAATATGTCTTCAATGCCGGTCAAACTTTCCTCCACCATGAGCCAAGATACTATACATTTTCTAGATGTTCAAATTGGTATAGTTGATGGAAAAATTACTACCACACTTTTTTCCAAAGATACTGACAGAAATACTATACTACAATATCAAAGTAATCACCCCGCGAGTCTTAAACGTGGCCTCCCCTATTCACAAATGATACGCATATTACGTGTCAACAGCTGTCGCAAGACAGCAATTTCTCAAATCGATGAATGAATCAACAAATTTTTAAGGAGGGGTTATTCATCTAAACGGTTACAGAATGCTAAAGTGTCAGCACTGAGTCAAGATAGATCATTACTGTTAAAAAAGAAAGACTCTGGGGTAAATTTACTAAGGTGGGAGATTTTTAGAACTGGTGATGTTGCCCATAGCAACCAATCAGATTATATCTATTATCTGCTAGAAGCAGCTAGATAAATGGTAAGTAGAATCTGATTGGTTGCCATGGGCAACATCACCAGTTCTAAAAATCTCCTACCTTAGTAAATTTACCCCTCTGTGTCTAAAGTAACTTCAAAAAAAATTCCATGGGTTAATAGATATACACATAGGTCACCCATCATTAACCGCATCTCCAAGGAGCATTGGCATGTAGTCACCACTGATCCTGATTTACAGCTGTCTGATACATCTCTGATGCCTTGCTATTCCAGAGCCAAAAATCTACATGATCACTTGGTTAAATCTGATATTACCTCTACACCTACACAGTCTTCAGTCAAGAATTTTTTAAAGAAAAAACCAGGGTGCTTTAAGTGTTCTTGCACCACTTGTAAATTCTTGATTCAAGGTGATTCCTTTAATCACCCACACTCTGGAAAGAAATACTGCATCCATGATCCAACATCATCTCACCTGTGACAGCACATTTGTAATTTAGCAGATTATATGTCCCTGTGGCCTCACCTATATAGGGAAAACTAAACGCAAATTCAAAGAAAGGATGGCTGCCCATAGGTCATCGATTAAGGCAGCCATCGAAAATGGCTATAGCGAACAGCCTGTTGCGCGCCATTTTCAAGAAGCTAGACATAAGCTTCCAAGTTTACGTTATCGCATGATCGACCACATTCCACCTCTAAAAAGAGGTGGTGATCGTGATGCGATGTTAATTAGACGAGAAAATGCATGGATCCATCGCCTTGATGTTATCCACCCCAGGGGTCTCAATGAGATTTTTACACTATCATGTTACTAGGTTTTTTATTCCCCTATAACTAGCATACAGTTTAATTTAATTTCTTTGAGGTCATAAAATGCCTTTTTGATTAAAGCACAGATTTATAAGGTGTAGATGTGTTGAGCCATAATTCCTATTCAGTCTGTGAAATAGATCTTATTGGATTTAGTTGATGTGGATTGCTACATTTTGTATCGTTTATCAATTTCTCTTTTACAGTACTATGTATTGCCATAGTTACGATAGACATGCACTAGCCGGGTGGACGTGCGTCGCGTCTATACGCGATGACGTCATCTAAATGGGACACCGCCGGAGCCACAGAGTGGTGAACGGCGCGATCCTGTTTTTGAACACTGTGAGGGGTATAAAGTTCGGGTAAGTCACTATTCATTTGTTATGCTTGTATCCTGAAGACAATCTAATAAGATTGAAACGTTGATACGAACTTTGCCTAAGTTATATTTTTCTCCTGAGTGCCGCACTCTACACTTTGTATTATATATATATATATATATATATATATATATATATATATATATATATATATATATATATATAGTGTAGAGTGCGGCACTCAGGAGAAAAATATAACTTAGGCAAATTTCGTATCAACGTTTCAATCTTATTAGATTGTCTTCAGGATAGATATATATATAACAAAACAAAAAATCAACGCTAATATCTTGCGCTATACCTCTAGTCTCAAACCAACAAGAAATACCCTCTGTCAGATAAGGTATTAAAAGTAGATTACAAATAGAAATGGATTCTCGTGGGAGCCAATATGCCTTTTGTATGACAATAATTAAAAGTTTTTATTGTACATAAACAAACGATATTTATAGTCTACCTCTGTTTATACATGTCACCAAACAGAGGACTTGGGATTCAGTGAGGTTGCACTTGTTCCTGTAAAAAGGAATAGTATCATTCAGGATTTGAAATTTTTCCTAAGTCCTCTGTTTGGTGACATGTATAAACAGAGGTAGACTATAAGGTTCCACCATTCTTGATTGAAAATAGGGAACGTAACATCATCTAATTTCAACCAAATTTATATATATTTTTTTGAAGTCTATCTAGATATTATATTTATCGAATTGAATGCGTGATTGGATGTAATCATTGGATATTCTAAACCTTTCTAATCAATGGTAATCACTCCTACTATAAGAACTGATTCCAAACCCCTGATGAAGTCCTAACGGACGAAACGCGTTGGGTTTTGCAACGTCTGGTTAACAAAGTCCATATCACAAGCATCTGGTTGGAGATACATCCATTTCGAGTTCTGACTGTGATCACCTGGCTGTAAAATCCTCACATCCAACTGTAATTTATGTATAAGATTGTAATATTGTTTTATATGAATTTTTAGAAGGTTGTGTCAATAACGAACGCTTAGGATAAATATCGTTTGTTTCTGTACAATAAAAACTTTTAATTATTGTCATACAAAAGGCACATTGGCTCCCACGAGAATCCATTATATATATATATATATATATATATATATATATATATATATATATATATATATATATATATATATATATACATACATACACACACACACACACACACACAGGTTGAGTATCCCTTATCCAAAATGCTTGGGACCAGAGGTATTTTGGATATCGGATTTTTCCGTATTTTGGAATAATTGCATACCATAATGAGATATCATGGTGATGGGACCTAAATCTAAGCACAGAATGAATTTATGTTTCATATACACCTTATACACAGCCTGAAGGTCATTTTAGCCAATATTGTTTATAACTTTGGGCATAAAACAAAGTGTGTGTACTTTCACACAATTCATTTATGTTTCATATACACCTTATACACACAGCCTGATGGTCATTTAATACAATATGTTTAATAACTGTTATGCACACCAGTGCCTGCAGGAATGTACTGGTGTCAGAACGGTTATGCACACCAGTGCCTGCAGGAATGTACTGGTGTCTGAACGGATAGGTATGCAAAACAAATTAACTCACAGACAGACTGGGGAATATGACATTACGTACACAGAAGGTGATTGTGTGTATTTTGTTACCCTAAGTGAACAGAGAAGCCCAGAGGCTAAGGAACTGGGTGTCTCCCTAGTATTAGTAATGCTCAGATGGGAAAAGCAGGATGTTGTGTTTTAATACGTAGAGAACCCGAAATGCTGTTGCTAAGGGCAACAGCAAAACCCTAAAGGGTTACCAACGGGTGTGGCAGTAAACTCCTTGGTCAGAGATGGAATGATAGACACAAGGAGAGTCTCCACAATCCTAATTCTCACTTGCAGTGCACAGGTTCAGCTTACTGCCACTAAACTGACACCTGACACCTTGCACAGTGAGACAGGATTTAGGCAGGCAAGTCTTAAGGCCCATACACACTTGACGATAAAATGAACGATGTCGTTCATTTCAGCCCTCATGAACGACGTCGTTCATTATATCGTCAAGTGTGTATGCATCCAACGACCAACGATGCGCGGCCCCGCGGGACGTTAACGTCCATCGTTCATCTGTGGAGCATGTATGCTCAATTTCCATTATGGTCGTTACCGACCAGAGACGTCGTTGAATGTGTATGGTGTGAAAGACCAACGACCAACGACCAAGCCACTGTTCACCAGCTCATTATTTTAATAAACTGTTCAGCTTGAATGCTTTAACGATGAATGGTCTATGGTCTTTCGTCTTTGGTCTTTCATCTTTGGTCTTTCATCTTTCGTCTTTGGTCTTTCATCTTTCGTCTTTGGTCGTTGGTAGTGTGTATGCTCATGTCGTTTGCTCAGCTGTTCAAGGGAAGTTCAAGGGAAGTCGTTAACGATGTGTGCATCGTCAAGTGTGTATGGGCCTTTAGAATACAGCCGCAAACTTGCTAAGTTCACAGAGTAGTAAAAGAACCCCAGCAAGCTAAACGACTGACTCCAGTCTTACTGCTAGGTCTGGATTGGCAGAGTGTAGTACCAAATCCCCAGGCCTATTTGCAGTAAGCAACAACAAATACAAAGCTACACAGTACTGGCTAACTTTCAGGAACTGACTAACCAACAAAGATTCAGCAGCATCTGCTTAACCTGAGAAGAGGCCTTATAAAGCAGGTGCTGTCCACGCCCCACTCAGACCTCGCAGACTGTGAGCACAAAAACCAGCACCGGATCCCCTGCCGTGCACAGAGCCTGTAACCACTGCACAGCAAAAGACCCGAACCGGAGTATCAGCTGCGCTCAGGTTACTCCGCTAGCACTTGTCTCCCGGTTGCCATGACGACGTGGCAGCACAGGGCAGGAGACCCTAACAATAACTTTGTGTATTAAACAAAGTTTGTGTACATTGAACCATCAAAAAACAAAGGTTTCACTATCTCACTCAAAAAGTCCGTATATCGGAATATTTGCATATGGGATACTCAACGTGTGTGTGTGTGTGTGTGTGTGTGTGTGTGTGTGTGTGTGTGTGTATATATTATATATATATATATATATATATATATATATATATATATATATATATATATATATATATATATATATAGTACGCTCACCAAATAGTAATGGTAGTGGTGGTATTTTAAAGCATCAAATGAGTAAATACATGTAACATCAATACACCAAATATAAAACTTTAGATGCTATTTCATAGTCATCTCCAGCTAATGGTACCCTTGAATTAAATCTTAATAGATTATTTCAAACATTTTTCATACAGTTCATTCATTGGCTATCTGTTTTTGATAACGTGTATTAAGTCATAAACAATATGCCACAGGTGCTACACTTGAACATGATACCATAGCAGTGATCGCGCTGATCCAAAAAAAAAGTGGGTCCCAGGGACCCCTCACTTTTAAAAAATGGGGTCCTACCGGTCTTTTTCTGGGCCCCATCGGAATGAAGGTTCTTATTAATCTTAATCTTGTTTGGACACTACAAAAGTATTGCAAGGTGGGGGGATGGGGTGACAATGCTGCTGGGCTGTGTAGCATGCAGGACACCCTGCACCAGAGCTGTAACTAGACATTTTGGTACCCTTAGGCAAAAAGTGAATTGGTGTTCCACCTTACCAGACAGCGAAGCATAGGCAGTGCGCGCCGAAGGCGCGCCACAAAATTTTAGGGGCGTGGCTTCATGGGGAAGGGGCGTGACCACATAATAGTGCCAATTCACATTACATCACACAGTAGTGCCGCTTATACAGATTGCACCAGGTAGAACCTCCTATACACACTGCGCCAGGTAGAGCACGTTATACATATTGCACCAGGTAGAGCACATTATACATATTGCACCAGGTTACAGCACGTTATACACTTTGCTCCAGGTACAGCTCGCTATACACTTTGCTCCAAGTAGAGCACATTATACACATTGCGCCAGGTAGAACATGTTATGCACATTGCACCAGGTAGCTGGTAGAGGTTTCAGGTATTGTAAGGTAGTGGTGTTGGCAATAATAAAGGGACATTGGCGACTGGTATTCCAGTACAACTACCGCTGGTGCGATGTCTGATATCTGAGGCACTGCTTTTTCCTGATTTGTAGGTTGACCCTCACAAAATGACTGCCCCCTCTGTGTAAAAGCTACGTCTCCATGATGCCGCCTTCTGTTATTCGTGTCACCCCAGCTGTGTATGGTATAGATCAGAGATGAACCACCTGCAGCATACCTCCCAACAGGGCTTAATGTAGGCAGAGAGAGGAGTGTGATGGTGAATGGGGTACAGGGTGCTTTTAGGGTATGTCATGGTGCAGTGGTCAGGGGCTCTACTTGCTTGCCTGTATGCTATTGTCCCAGTTTTATCTCATAAAAAGATGAGACGTGTGCTGTAGGTGTCTGGTTGTTTAACTACAAGTTCCAGCATGGAGAGCAGGCTGCTGCAGCTGGGACCCTATAGGTTAGCGGTCTGGTTAGATGCCTGGGTCTAACACTAAGCCTGGTGGTGTTACAGTTTCTCAGCGTTTGCACAATATGCATGTGTAATGATGAGCATATGAAGCACAGAATAATAAGGGCCGCAGTACGCTGCGCTGATAAACAAATGAACTTGCATGTCAAACTCTTCATCTTAATTACCTGGCCGCAGTTAACAGGCTTTCTCGGCGGCCACCTGTCTCCTCCCCATCCCGGCGCTCCTATTCACTTCTACCCCTCACCGCCGCGGCCACTCAGAACTCAGCGCTGCGGATGCCGCGCCTAGCCTTGGAATTCACAGGCGCATGCCCCCGCATCCTGAGTGGCCGCGGCTGTGAGGGGGAGAAGTGAATAGCAGCGCCGGGATGGGGAGGAGACAGGTGGCCGCCGAGAAAGCCTGTCAACGCCGCAGTTCGTCCCGCCTTCTGAGTATGCCGGGTGCCGCAGCTGCATACGGAAGTGATAGGCACCAACAGCTCCTCCTCCCCATCTGACAGTCCTCCCGGAAGCCCGGCTATTGGAGGGGTTTGAGAGGGAGATTATTGCGATTGGCCGTGACTTCAAAGAAGCCACAAGATTGGCAGCGGGACCCGGCAGAGAGATCAAAGGACTGCCTACAACGGAGCGCGTCCCCAGGGACGCACTCATTTTGTAAAAGCGAGTCCCCGATCCTCATTATGGGGTAAAATACGCGCTATAGCGCATTTTTGCGATCACTGCCATAATTTGCATAAAACCACATAAAATGAGTCATAGCTCATGCTCCCTATGAGCAGAGAAAATGATCATCCTATACATATAACTCTAGGAATTATCCTGCAAGCTATCCAGGAAGCCAGATATCCACATTCATTGTTAATTCTTGTAACAGTTACTATTATAGCATGGCTTTGAGGCTCTATCCCTTGTATAGATGTCAGGTATTGATTTCAATGCACTAGATAGATCCTAGCAACCTCTATCTTCATTACAAAATAATGACGAAATAGTCATTAGGATGGCAGATAAGGGAGGAGCCATAGTGGTGTTAGACTATGAGTATTATGATTGTGAAATTCAACAACAATTGGCGGATGTGAAAATTTATAGGGAAGTGAAAGATAACCCCATGTTACAAATAAAATCAAAGGTAGATATGTTATTGGATAGGGGTATTCAACATGGTTGGTTGGACATAGAATTGGTGGAATTATTGACAGTAAATGAACCGGCTTGTCCAATTTTCTACAGTATCCCAAAAATACACAAGTCAATTAGTGCCCCACCGGGAAGGCCTAAAGTGTCAGCGAGAGGTTCTGTTTTGCAACCAATAGCCCAATATGTAGACATTCTCCTCCAACATTGTGATGGTGGAGAGTAAAAGTTACATCAAGGATACACCCCATCTTCTTTCAAAATTGAAAAATATAAAGGGACCATTGGATGAGATGTCTTTTGCCACATTGGATGTAGTGTCTTTGTATACTTCGATCCCACATGTGTTGGGAGTCGAGGCAGTGAGAAAAAGATTGACTGAGGTGACTTTTGATGGTCCACCAAATGAATATGTTTGTGATCTAGATTTGAGTGTCTTGGAAAATAATAATTACAAATACGGTACATCCTATTATATGCAGAATGCTGGGACCGCGATGGGATCTAATTTAGCCCCGGTATATGCAAATATATTTATGACAGAGTATGAAGAAAAGCATATATATCCCAAATACGGGCCCAACATTCTGCATTATTTCCGCTTTATAGATGATGTCCTAATTCTATGGAGAGGGATAGAGGCCTTATTCCAGGAAATGGTAAGGGAGTTAAATGTATTGGATAGTCCTATTCGTTTCACTAGTAATATACAGGTTGATAGTATAGAATTACTTGACGTCTCCATTTTTAAAACAAATGGAGGTTTAGGAACTACATTGTATAGGAAGAGTACGGATAGGAACTCCATATTGTTGGGAACAAGCCATCATCCAAAACCATTGATAGAAGGCCTTCCTGTGTCCCAGTTTGTACGTGTGTTGAGAAATAATACAGAGAAAGAAAAAACAGGTATAGCTGGTGGAAATTAAGGAACGTTTTTGGAAAGGGGATATACACCCCAAATCTTAGAGAAATGCTTGAGAAGAGCATGGAAGATTTGGGAGGAGAAGGAGCAAATAACAACTGTGAAAGAGAATAATAGGTTTGTAGTGTTGAAACAGTTTGATACAAAAGCCACCTCCTTTAGTAAGTCAGTAAAGAAACACTGGCCTATAGTAGAATCAGATAAGAATCTTAAGAGAACATTGGGAAAACCTTTGGTAGCCTTTAAGAGATGTCCCAATTTAAAACAGCTACTAATGAAACCAACAAAAAATTGACAAAAAAAAAATCACGAGAACTTGGTTGAATAAAAATAATTTTGGCTGCTACCGTTGCACAGGATGTACAATGTGCAGCGGCATGATGTCGGATAAGACATTTTCCCATCCACATACAGGGGCCCAAATTGAAATTAAATACCGTCTCACATGTACTTCTAAATATGTGATTTACATATTAATTTGTCCATGTAGTTTAGTCTATGTGGGGAAGACCACAAGGAATTTCATAGAAAGAATGGCCAATCATAGGAGATCAATTAGGGAAGCAATCAGTGAGGGTAAAAGTGATAAACCAGTGGCCCGATATTTCTTACAGAAATCACATACAGTAGCATCTCTACGGTGTATGTTAATAGATCACGAGCCACCATTAGTACGAGGTGGCAATAGGGATCAGAAATTATTAAAGAGAGAAGATAGATGGATATATGATCTAGATACAATAGCCCCAAGGGGGATGAATGAAAATATTAATTTTAAATGCTTTCTCTGATGTTAAGGATGAGGGCCATGGAGTAAATAAAAATAAAAATAGAGAAAGGGAATATTACTGTGATGGAGGTTGCTAGGATGTACACCATTCAATTATGTTAGAATCAGCTTTTTTTAAACAAAAATATAATAGGAAATTAGGGAATAGTTACTTGAAGAGTTTTTAACCTAAATGTTGGTGTATATTGTAGCTTGTAATTGTATGGATGTGTGACCACCAGCGAAGTTAAACAGATAGAGACAGCAGGAATTTTGTCATACCGCATTGTATGCTATAAGTTGAAGTTAATATAAAGGGAGAACAAAGTGGAACGCATGTGACCCGCATAAGGCGTCTAATGATGATGCAACACATGGTGGACGCGGCCAAATAGTGGGAGTGGCTGAAGCAGACCATGTGACCGGATTGACGGGATTTAATGCCCATACTCCCGCTGTGAGCACAGACATGCGCAGGACGGTGGAACGCAGAGTTCAGCTGATCAGGTAGTTGCTGGATGTAATAATTGCGCTGGTGAGAGCACACATTCATACAAGTTTGTAATATTGTGTATTTGTTTTTTGGTGTGTTTTAGATGTGGGTCTTAAACGGCACGAAAAGCGTTCGAAGTCGACAGACATAGAAAATGATTTGATGTACCATAAGAATTCATAACATGTAAAAATCATAAACAAAAGGAGCCATACCATTGATATTAACACATGGAGATACTGAGAGTATTTGTGTATCTCTAAAGGAATGATAAAGGAGGATTGATATAACGGATAAACCTAAAGTGGTGTATTGACTCCTATATGGACATGTCTATGAAGATGATGAATTGATACAACTGTACCTGCAGATTGAATTGAATAAAATAACTGTGTATTTTTGGAACTGAAAAAGTAGTGAGTGCACTTGCTTTGAGGAGATAGATAGATAGATAGATAGATAGATAGATAGATAGATAGATAGATAGATAGATAGATAGATAGATATCCACTGCTGCAGTATAACAATTATAACAACCTGTTGGGCTGCATCAGACCATTGGTAGTGTCTTGAGTCATCAGTATTTTCAATCATTCCTGTGACGCACATTGTCTCTTATAACTCCCAAAAAATAATGGAGAACCAAAATTTTGAGGCTACAATAGGGAAAGATCAAGAAGAACCACTTCTTCCTAGTGCTGAAGCTTCTGCCACTAGCCATGACATAGACGATGAAATGCCATCAACGTCGTCTGCCAAGGCCGATGCCCAATGTGATAGCAGACGGCGTGTAAAATCCAAAATGCCAAAGTTCAGTAAAAAGAACAAAAAAAAAAAAGTTTTAAATCGCCTGAGGAGAAACGTAAACTTTCCAATATGCCATTTACGACACGGAGTGGCAAGGAATGGCTGAGGCCCTGGCCTATGTTCATGGCTAGTGGTTCAGCTTCACATGACAATGGAAGCCCTCATCCTCCCGCTAGAAAAATTAAGAGAGTTAAAGCTGGAAAGAGCACAGAAAAGAACTGTGCGCTCTAAGATGGTATCACAAATCCCCAAAGAGAGTATAATTATGTCGGCGGTTGCGATGCCCGACCTTCCCAACACTGGACGGGAAGAGCTGGCTCTTTCCACTATTTGCACATCCCCTGCAAGTGCTGGAAGGAGCACCCACAGTTCAGCTCCTGATATTCAAATTGAAGATGTCACTGTTGAAGTACACCAGGATGAGGATATGGGTGTTGCTGGCGCTGAGGAGGAAGTTGACGATGAGGATTCCGATGGTGATGTGGTTTGTTTAAGTCAGGCACCGGGGGAGACACCTGTTGTCCTTGGGACAAAGAAGCCCATTGTGATGCCGGGCAAACTACCAAAAAAGCCACCTCTTCGGAATAATTTCTCCTCAAATCCGGACAACAGGTGTCAAGCCATCTGTTGCCTCTGTCAATCTGTAATAAGTAGGGGTAAGGATGCAACCACCTAGGAACATCCTCCCTTATATGTCACCTGCTGCGCATTCATCAGAAGTCACTGTCAAGTTGTGAAACTTTGGGTAGGAGTGTAAGTAGTCCACAGACACCCAAATATCTTCTTCCTCCTGTACCCAAGCTCCTGCAAGCCACACCACCAACTCCCTCAACATCAACTTCCTCCCTAGTCAGGAACGTCCGTAGTCCTGCAGGCCATGTCAATCTGTTGAAATCAGAGCACTATATTTTGGCCACCGTGCTCGATCCTAGGTTTAAAGCCTATGTTGTAACTCTCTTTCCAGCAGACACAAGTGTGCAGAGGTGCAAAGACCTGCTGGTTAGTAAATTGTCAAGTCAAGAGGAACGTGACCAGTCAACAGCTCCTCCTTCAATTTCTCCTGCGACTGGGGCTGCAAGGAAAATGATAACCTTTTCCTAAACCACCCGCTGGCGGTGATGCAGGGCAGTCAGGAGCGAAAGCTGATATCTGGTCCAGACTGAAGGACCTGCCAACGATTACTGACATGTCTACTGTCACTGCATATGATTCTGTCACCATTGAAAGAATGGTGGAGGATTATATGAGCAACAGCATCCAAGTAGGCATGTCAGGAAAAAGAGGCAATTTGGAGGCCCTTGCACAAACAGCTTTATTTTACCTAAGTTGCCCCCGCTCCAGTGTGTACTCCGAAAGAGTGTTTAGTGCAGCCGGTAACCTTGGCAGCGATCGGCGTAGAAGGTTACTTCCACAAAATATGGAGAAGATGATGTTCATAAAAATGAATTATAAAGTCTTCCAGGAAGACCTTTACCAGCAATTGCCTCCAGAAAGTACACAGGAACTTGTGATGGTGGATTCCAGTGGGGTCAAATTAATACTCAGTTAGGAGGATGTACACAGTGCAAGGGGTGAGGAATCGGTGGATGATGATGAGGTGGACATCTTGCCTCTGTAGAGCCAGTTTGTGCAAGGAGAGATTGATTGCTTCTTTTTTGGTGGGGGCCCAAACAAACCAGTCATTTCAGCCTCAGTCGTATGGCAGACCCTGTCGCTGAAATAATTGGTTTGTTTAAGTGTGCATATCCTGTTTATACAACATAAGGGTGGGTGGGAGGGCCCAAGGACAATTCCATCTTGCACCTCTTTTTCTTCTTTGCATCATGTGCTGTTTGGGGACTACTTTTTTAAGTGCCATCCTGTCTGACACTGCAGTGCCACTCCTAGATAGGCCAAGTGTTTGTGCCACATACTTGTGTCGCTTAGCTTGGCCATCCAGCTACCTCATTGCACCTCTTTTTCTTCTTTGCATCATGTACTGTTTGGGGCCTATTTTTTAAGTCTGACATTCTGTCTGCAACTGCAGTGCCACTCATAGATGGGCCAGGTGTTTGTGCCAAACACTTGTGTCACTTAGCTTAGCCATGCAGCCACCTCTTTGCAACGTTTAAGCCTAAAAACAATATTGTGAGGTGTGAGATGTTCAGAATAGACTGGAAATGAGTGGAAATTATTGTTACTGAGGTTAATAATACTGTAGGAGCAAAAGTACCCCCAAATTCTGTGATTTTAGCTGTTTTATGGGTGTTTTTCCAAAAATCATCCAGATCCAAAACCAAGCCAAAACCAAAACACGAAAATGGAATTAGAACCAAAACATTAAAAGTGACAGCCGCACATCACTAGTAAAAATTAGCATCCACAGTTTTTTCTAATTTTTCTAAAACAAGTTCTGTCATACTTTGTATGCAGAGTCAGACATGCGCACAGATATACAGTCAGAATTAGAAAAAAACTGGATGTGCTACTTTTTACACAAATATACAAGTGTGACTTTTCACATTATGAGAGTCTTATCTTTATCTGTACTTCTTCCTGGGCCTCCCTATTGCTTTATTAGGCATCCTCCCCCAACCCCACCCATGTGAGACTTGTGATTTCATGGATTGGGTGTACTGCTTAGTAAATTAGAGTATGACCCATTCATTTATATACAGTAGTGTTCTGGCTGTATTGTGTTTGTCATTTACTAAGAAGTGCACCCAGTCCGTAAAATCACAAGTCTTATGGAGGCGAGATTGGGGTGGGGGAGGTTGCCTATTAATGCAATGGGGAGGCACAGGAAGAAGTACAGTAAACTAATTTTTTTTCTAATTTTGACTGTATATCTGTGTGCATGTCTGCTTCTGTACATAAAGTATCACAGAACTTGATTTGGGAAAATTAGAAGAAAAAAAAACCTGTGAAAGCTAATGTTTACACATATATAATGCTACTTTTTACACAAATATACAATAAAAGTTTGGCTTTTCAAATTATGAGTGTTATCTTTATGAGACTGAGTTTACTGTACTTCTTCCAAGGCCTCCCCATTGCTTTTATAGGCAGCAGCCCCCCCCCCCCCCCCCCAAAAAAAAAAAACAACAAAAAAAAACAGACACACTAATCCCTCCCTCTGAGAGACTTGTAATTTCACAGGCTGGGTGTACTGCTTAGGAAATGACAAACACGGGCGGTATACACCTTTATGTAAATTAATGGCTGCTGCTGGCTTTGGTTGGGGGAGAAGAGACAGAAGGCATGTTCATTTGTTAGGCATATTAGTATTGTGCATGCACTGAGAGATGCCTGGCGTGACTGAGCTGTCAATTGCCTGGCAGCTCTGCTAACGTCAGGCATCTTTTTTGTGGTCAGAAATGCATCTTATACTCATAATTATATGAATAGGAGGCGCAAGCAGCTTCTGCTGATTAAAATGATATGCGACATGCCTATATTCTATGTGCGAGTTCAGCTGTATCTGCATACAAAATTCTACGTTACAGTGATTTCCAGGAAACAATATAACAATTTCCTTAGCAGATACATCCGCAGTCTCACACAGAATATAGGCATGCCGCATATCATTTGAATCAGCAGAAAATGCTTGTGTGTCTTTTTTTCATAGCGATGTGTATAAGATGCATTTACAGCAAGAAAAAGACACCTGACGTTAGCAGAGCTGCCTGGCAACTGACGGCCCTCTCGTCCATGCTTCTCTTGATCTCTAGGTGCATGCACAGTGCTAATATACCTTACAAATGAAGGTGTCTTCTGTTACTTCTGGGTTCCCTCCCCCAACCAAAGTCAGCAGGAGCCATTCATTTACATACAGTACAAAAGATTAAGCCACTTAATAATTCAGGCGCCAATAATTTTCAATATTTTAGACCAGGGGTTCTCAAACTCGGTCCTCAGGACCCCACACAGTGCATGTTTTGCAGGCAACCCAGCAAGTGCACAGGTGTATTAATTACTCACTGACCCATTTTAAAATGTCCACAGGTGGAGCTAATTATTTCACTTGCGATTCTGTGAGGAGACCTGCAAAACATGCCCTGTGTGGGGTCCTGAGGGCCGAGTTTGAGAACCTGTGTTTTAGACTATTGTAAAAGTTAAATACTTTCTCAGCAGCAGAAACAAATGCATGTGTGTATATGCACCTAATAATACCCTCCTGGTATTCCAGAGTGCACAAAAAATTAACTGTAACAATACCTAAACCTATCTGGTTATAGAATTTCAAAGAAATTTGTCGCATGCAAAGACACATTTAGCTCCTGGCCGTGTCAAGGCTTCTCCGATATCAGCAGTCCTAAGGGTGTGTGTGTGTACACACGGTGAGATCCTTGCTACGCCCGATTTTCACTTGCGATTTCCATTGAACTCCCCGGAGCCCAGATAGCACAGATTTTGACTAACTTTTCTTGAGATATGGACTATGTGTGCTTACCATTTTGGCTTATGCGAGATGTCATTGACATGCGAGATGAACTAGATAATACACCGACCTAGCAAGGATTGACTTGTCTGCACAGTCTATCTTTTCTTGCAATGCCGACCTGACGGGACCGCGCATCGGGATCGCAAGGTGACTTTCACCTTGCGATCTGCACTAACTTTTCTTGCGATTTTGACTACATAGTCAAAATTGAAAGAAAATATCTCACCGTGTGTTTATACCCCAACACTACATATTGGCAGTGATGTGTCTATGTTCCCTCCGTGATCAGGACCTGGAAGGGACATAACGAGAGGGCAGTAGATAACTTCCGCCCTTACAGCAGCTAAATATTTTCTCCGTTCGTTTGAGGGTTTTGTTTTTTTTCTATGTACCATTGGACGCTCGCCACAGGTTACTATTCCAAATAGTTTGTGACATGGACCCAGGGGCTTACAGGAAAGGTCCTCTCCATGAAGGGAAACTAGACGCTACCATAATGGCAGTGCCCACATAGGGCCATGTGATTTGTCTACAGTATGGCCCAGGAGTCACCCCCAGGATCTCCCGTTAGCACTACAAGGACCAGCATGCCTTCCAAGTGTTATTATACAGCAGAGACGCTGCCCTAGGTTATACACATGATACGCTAGGGACTATGGGAGTCATTCCCAGTTCATCGCTCGCTAGCTACTTTTTGCAGTGCTGTAATCAGATAGTCGACGCCTATAGGGAAGTGTATTTTTGCTTTGCAATTGTGCGAACGCTTGTGCAGATGAGCGGTACAAAAAAAGTTTTATGCAGTTTCTGAGTTTCCCAGAACTTACTCAGCCGCTGCGATCACTTCAGACTGTTTGTGCCCGGAATTGGAGTCAGACATCCGCACTGCAAATGCTTGGACACGCCTGCGTTTTTCCAAACACTTCCAGAAAAGGTCAATTACCACCCATAAACACCTTCCTCCTGTCAATCTCCTTGCGATCAGATGTGTGAATGGATTCTTCATTAAATCCATTGCTCAGCAACAATCCGCTTTGTACCTGTGTGACGCACCTGTGCATTGTTGTGCATACGAATACGCAGTTCGGAACGGATCACAGCGCAGCGAAAAAAATCTAGGTTATACACATGATATGCTGGTATCTAATACTAGTAACATCTATCTATATTAGAGGTGGGCAACATGCGGCCCGCAAACCGATCCTGCCTGGCCCGCTGTCTCCCATCAGTGTGCAATGACAAGTGGCCCGACTGGCTGAGCCACTTGTCATTGCGCTACAGCAGCTCCAAGACGCGGCGCCACGGAGAAAATCCCGGTCACGTCACAGGGGCTGCTGACCGAGATTTCCTTTAAGATGTCAGGTGCTGGGCAGTGTGGGGGGCGGAGCCAAAGCAGATGCAGCGGATGTGGCCAGCGGGCAGTAGCAGATGCGGCCAGCGGATCATCTGGGCAGCTGGACGCCCGGCTGTCTCCTGCTCCCTGGCTAACCACCTCGGCCAGCTCCGCCTCCTGCCCCTACTGCAGGTGAAGCATCATAGACTAGCAGCAGCAGCATCCCCAGCACCCTCCCTCCTCAGGGAGGAGGATACAGACCTTGACCTCCCGGTCACAGTTCCAGCCTCACACATGTCATGCCCTGCAGCTCAGTGGATTGGTGCAGAGAGAGGCGAGCACCCTGGGAGCCCTGTACCCACCTACTCCCACCCTCCGTGTGTGACCCATTGTACCTCATACCTCTGTGTGTGACCCTCACTACCCCCCTCACCCCTGGTGTGTGTCCCAGTACCCACCTACCGCTGTGTGTGTGTGTTACACACCTTGTACCCCCCCATGTTTGATACCCAGTACCCCCTACCTCTGTGTATATGGCACCCTGCACCACTACCTCTGTGTACATGGCACCCTGCACCCCTACCTTCCAAATGTTTTTGTCAGTGTACACCCCCTGACGCTTTGTGCGACACCCTGTACCCACCTACACCTGTCTGTGTGTGTATTTGTGTTGCCTTGTACCTGTGTGTGCTCAGGGAGAGAGAGGAGCTGGAAACTGTGCCCAGGGAGGGAGGGAATATTTTGTGTGCGGCCCTCAAATATTCACTGGAATGTGTTAAGTAGCCATCCAGCTGAACTAATTGCCCACCCCTGATCGATATACACATACACACACATATACATACATACATACATACACACATATTATGTTAAGAACTTACCATTGATAATGGAATTTCTCCTATGTCCACAGGATAACATTGGGTATATGCCGGAGCGACAGCGGAAATGGCACCAAATAGTCACAAGCTTTCTGGCCTCCCAGGATGCATAGGGGCTCCTCCATATAATCCCGCCCACCGACTCAGTCAAATCAGTTGTTTTCACAGCAATTTAGGCAGGAGCATCATGTAGAACCCTATTCAGGCGATAAGAACACACATGCACACCCGTCCATACAAAAGGGAAAAGGTTTAGTGATTGTAAAGATCCTCAAATCAGGTGCGTCAGGGTGGGATCCCTGTGGACATAGGAGAAATTCCGTTATCAACGTACATTTCTCCGGCTGGGTCCACAGGTTATCCACAGGATAACATTGGGATTCCCAAAGCCATTTTTAGTGGTGGGGACGCTCCTGATTAGACAGGAGAACCTTTTGCCCGAATTCCGCTTCATGAGAGGCAAAAGTATCCAAGGCATAATGTCTAATAAAAGTGTTAATGGAAGACCATGTGGCTGCCTTACAAATCTGTTCTGCTGAAGCACCATGTTGTGCTGCCCATGAAGAACCTACCTTACCTGTAGAGTGCACAGAGAGATTAGCCGGAGCAGGGAGATCAGCACGGGAATATGCTTCTGCAATTATCATTCAGAGCCATCTTGCCAGCGTCTGTTTACTAGCAGGCCATCCTCTTTTGTGAGATCCGTAGAGAATGAAGAGAGAATCTGTCTTTCTGATGGCACTAGTATGATCTATGTAGATTCTTAATGCACGGACTACGTCCAGCGACGCTTCTCCCGCAGAAAGTCCAGATACCTGAAAAGCCGGGACTACAATCTCTTCGTTAAGGTGAAACTTTGAGACCACCTTCAGAAGATACCCAGATCTAGTTCTGAGAACTGCTTTATCTGGATAAAAGATCAGAAAAGGAGACTTGCACAACAGCGTTCCTAAATCTGACACTCTTCTAGCTGACGCCATCAGTAAAAAGAGAACTTTAGCCGTCAACCATTTAAGATCTGCTCTCTTAAGTGGTTCAAACGGAGCCCCCTGAAGGATCTTAAGAACCAGATTAAATTCCCAGGGAACTGCAGGAGGAACAAATGGAGGTTGAATGTGCAACACTCCCTGAAAGAAAGTACACACATCCTGTAGGTTAGAAATCTTTTTCTGAAACCATACAGTTAATGCTGATACCTGAACTCTCAAGGAAGCTACTTTTAACCCCATATCCAATCCTGCTTGAAGGAAATCCAAAATCCTAGATACTCTAAAAGATCTTGGATCCATACTTCTTTCACTACACCAATGAATATAGGCTTGCCATATTCGATTGATAAATACGAGCTGAAGAAGGTTTTCTTGCTCTAAGCATAGTTTGAATTACTTGTTGTGAAAATACTCTTGACTTTAGAATAGAGGTCTCAACAGCCACACCGTCAAAGACAGACGATCCAGATGGCTGTGATAACAAGGACCCTGCATTAGTAGATCTGGATGTTGAGGAAGCAGTATTGGAGCTTTCATGGACATCCTTAGATCTGTGTACCAATGCCTTCTGGGCCAAGCTGGAGCTATTAGAATTATAGCCCTTTTTGCTTGCTTTATTTTCCTCACCACCCTGGGTATCAGGGAGATTGGAGGAAACAGATATGCCAGATGAAATTCCTATTTCTCTGACAGTGCGTCTACAAGGATCGCCCCGGGATCCTTTGATCTTGACCCGTATATCAGAACTTTGTTGTTCAGATGGGACGCCATGAGATCCATATCTGGCAGACCCCATCTGTTTATTAGAGTCTGAAACACTTCCAGGTGTAATGCCCATTCGGTTTCCTGAATGATATGTCGACTGAGAAAGTCCGCTTCCCAGTTTAGCACTCCTGGAACAAACACTGCGGACAATGCCGGAAGATGGAGTTTTGCCCATCTTAGTATGTGAGTTACTTCCTCCATCAACCTTTTGCTGCGAGTTCCTCTCTGATGATTGAGGTACGCTACTGCTGTTGCATTTTCTGAGTGGATCTGGACTGATCTTCCTTGCAGAATGTCCTTTGCCTGAACCAGCGCCATATATATATGTCCCTTATTTCCAACAGATTTATTGGCAGGCAACTTTCCTTTATGGTCCATTTTCCCTGGAACCAGAACCTTTCGAACACTGCTCCCCAGCCCTGAAGACTGGCATCTGTTGTCAGGACTTGCCAATCTGTTATCCAAACGGGTCTCCCCTTGTCTAAATGGTCCATCTGTAGACACCAAGTTAGTGACCTTTTTACGTTTATTGGAAGCTTTACCATCTGTCTTTTTATTGTCGGACGTCTTCCGTTCCATTTGGTCAGAATGAGGTGCTGTAGAAGTCTGGAGTGGAATTGTGCATATTCCACCATGTCGAATGTTGACACCATCAGACGTATTGCTGCATGGACTGATATTGTCTGACAGTGCAACAACTCGAGTCATTACTTGCACCTTGGATATCTTTTTCCAAGGTAAAATTATTCTTTGTAGACTTGAATCCAATATGGCCTCCAAATGAACCATCAGTTGTGATGGACTGAGAGACGAGTTTTCCCAATTTATGAGCCTGTCTGTTGGAGATGGCTAAAGAGTAATTCCTGGGATTGTGCCAGGATTAAAAGATCTTCGAGGTATGGAAAAATTCTTATCCTCTGCTTGCGGAGGTAAGCTGCCTTAACCACCATAATCTTGGTAAATATCCTGGGGGCTGCCGCTAGCCCAAAGGGGAAAGCCTGGAACTGAAAATGTTGCTGGAGGATAGCAAACTTGAGGTAACACTGATGGGATCGAGCTATGGGCACATGCAGGTAAGCATCCCGTATATCTAGAGATACCATGTAATCTCCTGGTTCCATGGCCAAAACTATGGAGCGTAACTTCTCCATGTGGAACCTTGGAATCCAAATGTATTTGTTTAACATTTTGAGACTGAGAATTGGTCGGAATGACCCATTTGGCTTTTAAATCAAAAATAGATTGGAGTAAAAACCATTTACCCGTTGAGTGTGGGGAACTGGGATACTTACCCCAGACTGAAGCAATTTCTGAACTGCTTCTTGCAGGGCGTTGGCCTTTGACTCTATACGAGACAGGCTGGTGCAAAAAAAACTTTGAGGAGGCTGCCTCTTGAAAGGGAAACCATAACTGAGAGATACCACCTTCTGCACCCAAGCCTCTGTCATCGACTGCTGCCATATGTGCGCAAAAGTGAAGGAGTCGGCCCACAACCCTTGAATCCTCCAGGCGGAGGCCTGCACCCTCAGACTGATGGCTTCTGTTCCAGTTTGGAAGCTGGCCATCTATTGGCCCATTGCTTCCTACCCCTAGCTGATTTATTGAACTGGGGTTGCTTAGATTCATCTTTCCCTTTTGCTCTGCCTTGCCATCGAAATGGCCAAAATTTCGAACCCCTAGGATTAGGGTTATAACTAGCCGGAAACCTGACCTTCTTGGATTCAGCTTCCGATTCTAGAATATCTGTCAATTGTTTTTTAAACAGAATATCACCAGCGAAATGCAGAGCTTCCAGAACTTTCTTGGATTCATCATCCGCTTTTCAAGTACGTAGCCAAATTGCTCTGCGCGCGGCTACAGTCAAGGCTGATGCTTTAGAAGCAATTGTACCTATATCAATTGCTGCTTCTTCCAAATATTGCACAGCTTGTTTTATACGGCCTTGATGAGACTCCGGCTCCCTGGTAGGTGCGGAGAGGCCATTCTCTAGTTCCTCCGCCCATTCTACCATTGCTTTCACCATCCAGGCTGAAGCCATAGCTGGCCTTATAACAGCCCCTGAGAGAGAAAAAATATTTTTCAAGAAACCATCTACTCTTCTATCTGTGACATCATTCAGTGAGGTAGACGGCAATGGTAAAATAGATTTACGAACAAGTCGCACAACATGTGCATCTACTTTAGGAGGAACTTCTCTTTTTGAACAGTCCGCAGCTGGAAAAGGATAGTAAGAATCCCATTTTTTCGGAATCTTATACTTCTTATTGGGTGTAGCCCAAGGTCCTTCCATAATTTCCGTCAGATCTTCTGACTCTGGAAACTCTGTACAAACTGTTTTTGGACGTTTAAACACAGGTACTTTAGATTTTGACACTGCTTTGGCCGATTCCTCCAGAGACAGAATAGCCTTCATGGCATCTATAACCTCTGAGCTGAAACCCTCCGACTGATCATCATACGGGGTATTTGAATACACTGTATCCTCATCTGTTGTATCATCTTGTGTAGTCTGTAACATGGATGTATCTACCCTGGTTTTAATAGCCTGGCTACTTGTAGAAGCTGTTGGAACCAAACCATAAGAAGGGAGCTGCATGTATGGGTTAATAGTGTAACCTATTCCCGGGGGTGGAACTGCAGGTGTTAATCTGTCCACTATTGTAGACAAGGTCTGTGCGAACACATGGTGGCTCTACTGGTTGCTGAACCAGAACCTGCTTTGTACTTTGCCGATATGCAAATCAGTTTGAACATAACCCCTCATAAGTAAGATACTGGACTATTCCATCCAAAATCCCTATCATGTTAAGGGTGTAGGAGTCCCTGATTAAGTAGCCTCGTCACTTTTGCCACTCACAGACATGGTAAATAATCAGTTTTACAAATACTACATGCTCTGTGACTGAAAATCACCTATATAGATATAGAAGTGATATCAATCTGACCACAACCCGAGCACCTGAATTGAGGTTCAGAAACAATACTGACAAACATATAAAAGTCAGCAATCACACTAGCAGTCAGTCACATGTTAAATATTAGATATTGTCATATGAGAATATAATCAACCACAAAAATACTTCTCCAGTATGTAGGAGTACAATTACTGCATTTCTGTTTTCAAACAGCTATTACCATAAGTTTTTCAGACATGTTATGCAGAAAACAACAGTACTGTACATGCCTCATATGCATTGTGTACCAAAATTAAACTATTCATACTAACAAGTAGATATAATCTTAGTACTGTATAAGAGCGGGATACAGGGAGACTCACCCCACTTCCAGGATCGATCAATACGCTCTAAAGATGCTGAGTGGATTCAGACGCTACTAGTGTACACTGCCGCTCTGGTAACTGATAAGAGACACAGACGCTCAATAACGGACTCAGACGCTCAGTGAACGATGAATGTATGCAGACGCTCCTGTCTGCATCCTGGTCTCGGTGGCAACTCTAGTGTACACAACCGCAGCGGCCTAAGCTGTTACCGAGTACCCTCGTGGTAGCGTCTGAGACGGAAGTGAGGTCATCAGTTCATGGATGGGAGACGCACGGAAACTGGTCATGAACTGGGGGGAGGGCGACCAGGAGAACGTCTAACTCCCCCTGCTGACATCAACTCCAGGGATCGCCGCCTCAACCTAGTCCTGGCGCCTATGATCCCTAAAGCATAGCGCTGGAGCACTTAAGAGTGGCGGCGCGTCAACCACTGTTTGTAGTCTCCTCCAATACAGTGCTGCTGTGCCCGGAATCCCCTAGTAAGTGGAACCGATGCCTTACCTTCTCCCCATGCTCCGGCCACAGCCTGGTAACATCTGCTGGACCTGCTAGAACAGCCATCAAAGACGCCCGCTGAGACAGCACTAGTACCCGGAGGTAAGCGTTGTTGCGACCCGGTGGAGAGTTGTTCTAGCGTGCGTTTAAGACGCTGTTAATAAAGATCACTCAAAACATAGCAAGACTATAAAAATAAAATAATAAAAGCTTTAGGCTGTTATTAACAGCAGCCCTGTGACCATGGTCCGGCTCCTGCCGCACCAAACAAAAAACTGATTTGACTGAGTCGGTGGGCGGGAGTATATGGAGGAGCCCCGATGCATCCTGGGAGGCCAGAAAGCTCATGACTATTTGGCGCCATGTCCGCTGTCGCTCTGGCATATCCCCAATGTTATCCTTTGGATAACCTGAGGACCCAGCCGGAGAGATAATAAAATAATATATATATATATATATATATATATATATATATATATATATATATACACATATACACACACACATACATACATATCTCATTATGCACTCTTATTCACGTTTCAGTTCACATATTTCCAGTAAAATTTGGTTCTTGTATATATGACTGTGTATTTCAAATAATTCACAGAGAAATTGGATGGGTAAAGATGGCCGTGAGTTTCAGTCATTTGCATAACTTTGAACTATAATTGAAACTGGGATATGACACTGGACGACCTGCAAGTAAAGGCGGAAGAGAAGTATGCGACTCACTGTGCGTTCCATCATCGCCGAAGCCGGAAGTGACGTTGCGCAACACCGTTTCATGCTATACAGTAGTCCTACAGCCTTATTATAGCTATAATGACCGCCCTACTATTTGATCCCTCTGCTGCCCTACAAACTAACTTTTCATTGCCTTTATCCCCGTGCTTCATGTTCAGCATAATGCTATCGGGGGAAGTGACGTAATGCGTTCCACCGCCATAGGCGTAAGTGACGCATTTCCGTTCCACCGCCGTCTTCTAAACCATTCTTTTCCCTCATATACCTCTCTATTTTATGTCACTTGAATTAATAAGGTGTTGTCGTTATGAAACCCCATAATAATGTACACTTTATTGGTAATTTATTGGTAATTGTTACGTTTATTCACTCTAGCTGCATCTAGATGTGTCTACAGGAAGTGATGTCACTTCCTTATCCCTCACATGTGACCTTTATCACACTATAAATATCCTGCATTGCCCACAATGGTTATCCCCTTGAAGAAGTCCTCATACCAGGACGAAACGCGTTGGACCAGGGACTTGCTCACCCCTTGGACTTCCCTACTTGTGGACAGATAAGCTGTTATTAATTTTCAATCTTGTACGTTTGATACATTTATGGACAGAAAATCTGCTTATATATCCTTCTAAATTCCGGATACTACATATGCAGACAGATAAGCTGGCCTTATTTTCTAATCTTGTACGGTTAATACCTACACTTAAGAACAAACAAGCTGCTATATACTAATATAAGTATTTTTCATATATTTTATTCAGTCAAAACTCTGGTTTAAACGTAAGTATGACAGGAAAGGCTCTGCCTCACCTGCCTCACCCCACCGCACGTCACTGATAATAAGAATTTACTTACCGATAATTCTATTTCTCGTAGTCCGTAGTGGATGCTGGGAACTCCGTAAGGACCATGGGGAATAGCGGCTCCGCAGGAAACTGGGCACAAAAGTAAAGCTTTAGGACTACCTGGTGTGCACTGGCTCCTCCCCCTATGACCCTCCTCCAAGCCTCAGTTAGGATACTGTGCCCGGACGAGCGTACACAATAAGGAAGGATTTTGAATCCCGGGTAAGACTCATACCAGCCACACCAATCACACTGTACAACCTGTGATCTGAACCCAGTTAACAGCATGATAACAGCGGAGCCTCTGAAAAGATGGCTCACAACAATAATAACCCGATTTTTGTAACAATAACTATGTACAAGTATTGCAGACAATCCGCACTTGGGATGGGCGCCCAGCATCCACTACGGACTACGAGAAATAGAATTATCGGTAAGTAAATTCTTATTTTCTCTGACGTCCTAAGTGGATGCTGGGGACTCCGTAAGGACCATGGGGATTATAACAAAGCTCCCAAACGGGCGGGAGAGTGCGGATGACTCTGCAGCACCGAATGAGAGAACTCCAGGTCCTCCTCAGCCAGGGTATCAAATTTGTAGAATTTTGCAAACGTGTTTGCCCCTGACCAAGTAGCAGCTCGGCAAAGTTGTAAAGCCGAGACCCCTCGGGCAGCCGCCCAAGATGAGCCCACCTTCCTTGTGGAATGGGCATTTACATATTTTGGCTGTGGCAGGCCTGCCACAGAATGTGCAAGCTGAATTGTACTACACATCCAACTAGCAATCGTCTGCTTAGAAGCAAGAGCACCCAGTTTGTTGGGTGCATACAGGATAACAGCAAGTCAGTTTTCCTGACTCCAGCCGTCCTGAAAACCTATATTTTCAGGGCCCTGACAACATCTAGCAACTTGGAGTCCTCCAAGTCCCTAGTAGCCGCAGGTACCACAATAAGCTGGTTCAGGTGAAACGCTGACACCACCTTAGGGAGAAACTGGGGACGAGTCCGCAGCTCTGCCCTGTCCGAATGGACAATCAGATATGGGCTTTTGTGAGACAAAGCCGCCAATTCTGACACTCGCCTGGCCGAGGCCAGGGCCAACAGCATGGTCACTTTCCATGTGAGATATTTCAAAATCCACAGATTTGAGCGGTTTAAACCAATGTGATTTGAGGAATCCCAGAACTACGTTGAGATCCCACAGTGCCACTGGAGGCACAAAAGGGGGTTGTATATGCAGTACTCCCTTGACAAACTTCTGGACTTCAGGAACTGAAGCCAATTCTTTCTGGAAGAAAATCGACAGGGTCCAAATTTGAACCTTAATGGACCCCAATTTGAGGCCCATAGACACTCCTGTTTGTAGGAAATGCAGGAATCGACAGAGTTGAAATTCCTCCGTGGGGCCTTCCTGGCCTCACACCATGCAACATATTTTCGCCAAATGCGGTGATAATGTTGTGCGGTCACCTCCTTCCTGGCTCTGACCAGGGTAGTGATGACCTCTTCCGGAATGCCTTTTTCTCTTAGGATCCGGCGTTCAACCGCCATGCCGTCAAACGCAGCCGCGGTAAGTCTTGGAACAGACATGATCCTTGCTGAAGCAAGTCCCTTCTTAGTATCTCTTGAAGTTCCGGGTACCAAGTCCTTCTTGGCCAATCCGGAGCCACGAGTATAGTTCTTACTCCTCTCCGTCTTATAATTCTCAGTACCTTGGGTATGAGAGGCAGAGGAGGGAACACATACACCGACTGGTACACCCACGGTGTTACCAGAGCGTCCCAGTTATTGCCTGAGGGTCTCTTGACCTGGCGCAATACCTGTCCAGTTTTTTGTTCAGACGGGACGCCATCATGTCCACCTTTGGTCTTTCCCAACGGTTCACAATCATGTGGAAGACTTCCAGATGAAGTCCCCACTCTCCCGGGTGGAGGTCGTGCCTGCTGAGGAAGTCTGCTTCCCAGTTGTCCACTCCCAGAATGAACACCGCTGACAGTGTTATCACATGATTTTTCGCCCAGCGAAGAATCCTTGCTGCCATTGCCCTCCTGCTTCTTGTGCCGCCCTGTCTGTTTACGTGGGCGACTGCCGTGATGTTGTCCGACTGGATCAGCACCGGTTGACTTTGAAGCAGAGGTCTTCCTAGGCTCAGAGCATTGTAAATTGCCCTTAGCTCCAGTATATTTATGTGGAGAGAAGTCTCCAGACTTGACCACACTCCTTGGAAATTTCTTCCCTGTGTGACTGCTCCCCAGCCTCTCAGGCTGGCATCCGTGGACACCAGGACCCAGTCCTGAATGCCGAATCTGCTGCCCTCTAGTAGATGAGCACTCTGCAGCCACCACAGAAGAGACACCCTTGTCCTTGGAGACAGGATTATCCGCTGATGCATCTGAAGATGCGATCCGGACCATTCGTCCAGCAGATCCCACTGAAAAATTCTTGCGTGAAATCTGCCGAATGGAATCGCTTTGTAAGAAGCCACCATTTTTCCCAGGACTCTTGTGCATTGATGCACTGACACTTGGCCTGGTTTTAGGAGGTTTCTGACTAGCTCGGATAACTCCCTGGCTTTCTCCTCCGGGAGAAACACCTTTTTCTGGACTGTGTCCAGAATCATCCCTAGGAACAGCAGACGTGTCGTCGGAATCAGCTGCGATTTTGGAATATTTAGAATCCACCCGTGCGGTCGTAGAACTACTTGAGATAGTGCTACTCCGACCTCCAACTGTTCTCTGGACCTTGCCCTTATCAGGAGATCGTCCAAGTAAGGGATAATTAAGACGCCTTTTCTTTGAAGAAGAATCATCATTTCGGCCATTACCTTGGTAAAGACCCGGGGTGCCGTGGACAATCCAAACGGCAGCGTCTGAAACTGATAGTGACAGTTCTGTACCACGAACCTGAGGTACCCTTGGTGAGAAGGGCAAATTGGGACATGGAGGTAAGCATCCTTGATGTCCAGGGACTCCATATAGTCCCCTTCTTCCTGGTTCGCTATCACTGCTCTGAGTGACTCCATCTTGATTTGAACCTTTGTATGTAAGTGTTCAAAGATTTCAGATTTAGAATAGGTCTCACCGAGCCGTCTGGCTTCAGTACCACAAATAGTGTGGAATAATACCCCTTTCCTTGTTGTAGGAGGGGTACTTTGATTATCACCTGCTGGGAATACAGCTTGTGAATTGTTTCCAATACTGCCTCCCTGTCGGAGGGAGACGTTGGTAAAGCAGACTTCAGGAACCTGCGAGGGAGAGACGTCTCGAATTTCCTATCTGTACCCCTGGGATACTACTTGCAGGATCCAGGGGTCCACTTGCGAGTGAGCCCACTGCGCGCTGAAACTCTTGAGACGACCCCCCCACCGCACCTGAGTCCGCTTGTACGGCCCCAGCGTCATGCTGAGGACTTGGCAGAAGCGGTGGAGGGCTTCTGTTCCTGGGAAGGGGCTGTCTGCTGCAGTCTTCTTCCCTTTCCTCTACCCCTGGGCAGATATGACTGGCCTTTTGCCCGCTTGCCTTTATGGGGACGAAAGGACTGAGGCTGAAAAGACGGTGTCTTTTTCTGCTGAGATGTGACTTGGGGTAAAAAAGGTGGATTTTCCAGCTGTTGCCGTGGCCACCAGGTCCGATGGACCGACCCCAAATAACTCCTCCCCTTTATACGGCAATACTTCCATGTGCCGTTTGGAATCTGCATCACCTGACCACTGTCGTGTCCATAAACATCTTCTGGCAGACATTGTCATCGCACTTACTCTTGATGCCAGAGTGCAAATATCCCTCTGTGCATCTCGCATATATAGAAATGCATCCTTTAAATGCTTTATAGTCAATAAAATACTGTCCCTGTCAAGGGTATCAATATTTTCAGTCAGGGAATCCGACCAAGCCACCCCAGCGCTGCACATCCAGGCTGAGGCGATCGCTGGTCGCAGTATAACACCAGTATGTGTGTATATACTTTTTAGGATATTTTCCAGCCTCCTATCAGCTGGCTCCTTGAGGGCGGCCGTATCTGGAGACGGTAACGCCACTTGTTTTGATAAGCGTGTGAGCGCCTTATCCACCCTAGGGGGTGTTTCCCAACGCGCCCTAACTTCTGGCGGGAAAGGGTATAACGCCAATAATTTTCTATCGGGGGAAACCCACGCATCATCACACACTTCATTTAATTTATCTGATTCAGGAAAAACTACAGGTAGTTTTTTCACACCCCACATAATACCCTTTTTTGTGGTACTTGTAGTATCAGAAATATGTAACACCTCCTTCATTGCCCTTAACATGTAACGTGTGGCCCTAATGGAAAATACGTTTGTTTCTTCACCGTCGACACTGGAGTCAGTGTCCGTGTCTGTGTCTGTGTCGACCGACTGAGGTAATGGGCGTTTTAAAGCCCCTGACGGTGTTTGAGACGCCTGGACAGGTACTAATTGGTTTGCCGGCCGTCTCATGTCGTCAACCGACCTTGCAGCGTGTTGACATTATCACGTAATTCCCTAAATAAGCCATCCATTCCGGTGTCGACTCCCTAGAGAGTGACATCACCATTACAGGCAATTGCTCCGCCTCCTCACCAACATCGTCCTCATACATGTCGACACACACATACCGACACACAGCACACACACAGGGAATGCTCTGATAGAGGACAGGACCCCACTAGCCCTTTGGGGAGACAGAGGGAGAGTTTGCCAGCACACACCAAAACGCTATAATTATACAGGGACAACCTTATATAAGTGTTTTCCCTTATAGCATCTTAATATATTATAATATCGCCACATAAAATGCCCCCCCTCTCTGTTTTAACCCTGTTTCTGTAGTGCAGTGCAGGGGAGAGCCTGGGAGCCTTCCTAGCAGCGGAGCTGTGTAGGAAAATGGCGCTGTGTGCTGAGGAGAATAGGCCCCGCCCCCTTTTCGGCGGGCTTCTTCTCCCGTTTTTCTGACAACCTGGCAGGGGTTAAATACATCCATATAGCCCCAGAGGCTATATGTGATGTATTTTTAGCCAGCATAGGTACTTTCATTGCTGCCCAGGGCGCCCCCCCCCAGCGCCCTGCACCCTCAGTGACTGTTGGTGTGAAGTGTGCTGAGAGCAATGGCGCACAGCTGCCGTGCTGTGCGCTACCTTAAGAATACTGGGAAGTCTTCAGCCGCCGATTTCTGGACCTCTTCTCTCTTCAGCATCTGCAAGGGGGTCGGCGGCGCGGCTCCGGTGACCCATCCAGGCTGTACCTGTGATCGTCCCTCTGGAGCTAGTGTCCAGTAGCCTAAGAAGCCAATCCATCCTGCACGCAGGTGAGTTCACTTCTTCTCCCCTAAGTCCCTCGTTGCAGTGAGCCTGTTGCCAGCAGGACTCACTGAAAATAAAAAACCTAACAAAACTTTTACTCTAAGCAGCTCTTTAGGAGAGCCACCTAGATTGCACCCTTCTCGGCAGGGCACAAAAACCTAACTGAGGCTTGGAGGAGGGTCATAGGGGGAGGAGCCAGTGCACACCACCTGATCCTAAAGCTTTTACTTTTGTGCCCTGTCTCCTGCGGAGCCGCTATCCCCATGGTCCTTACGGAGTCCCCAGCATCCACTTAGGACGTCAGAGAAATATATAATATACATACATACACACACATACAGTTGTGCTCATAAGTTTACATACCCTAGCAGAATTTGTGATTTTCTGCCCATTTGTCAGAGAATATGAATGATAACTCACAAACTTTTCTTTCACTCATGGTTAGTGGTTAGTGGTTGGGTGAAGGCATTTATTGTCAAACAACTGTGTTTACTCTTTTTAAATCATAATAAACAACAGAAACTGGAGATTTTGGCTGATAACATGCACACACGTTGACACAAACGGGTTTGAATGGCTACTAAAGGTAACCATCCTCACCTGTGATCTGTTTGCTTGTAATCAGGTCAGTGAGTTTCTGGACTCCTAAAAGACCCTTATATACATGATACGCTAGCATACCTTCCAACATCCACAGCAGACAAAACGGGACACTCTGTGAGCTGCTGGCCATACCCCCAGTCATAGGTGCTGATTTATGATTTTGCTGGTGGGTGCTTGGCGGGAGGCAGCAGTGGGAATGAACAGGCGGCCGTGGCAGTGACTAATGCCCATTACACATTATGCCACACACCGTAATGCCCATTACACCGTAATGCCACACACTAATGTCAATTACATATTATGCCACACACAGTTATGGTCCTGACACCATTTTATGCCCCACACACACACAACAATGCCCCTTACAAATTATGCAACACAGTAAGGCTTCTAATGACTTTTAAATTACCTGCCTCTTGTCAGGGGTCTCCTGCGCATTGCCAGGGGTCTCCAGCACATTGCCAGGGGTTTCATGCGCGTTGCCAACATAGTATGGGATGGTGGGTGCGGGCATCACTAAGTAAACTGCTAGTACAGTGCTAGACAGTGGCGAAACTAGCAAGTGCAAATATATGCTTAGGGACCCCACCGACACACCTCGGGGAGGGAGGACACATACTTGGCTCTGGGTGGATGACATGGTGACACACACACTGGGACCCCAGGGAGGACAACATGGTGATACACATACCAGGGCTTGGGATGGGGGCATGGTGACATACACACACTGGGCTCTGGGTGGATGACATGGTGACACACACACTGGGACCCCAGGGAGGAATACATGGTGATACACATACCAGGGCTTGGGATGGGGGCATGGTGACATACACACACTGGGCTCTGGGTGGATGACAAGGTGACACACACACTGGGACCCCGGGGAGGAATACATGGTGATACACATACCAGGGCTTGGGATGGGGGCATGGTAACATACACACACTGGGCTCTGGGTGGATGACAAGGTGACACACATAC